>NC_056746.1:308097190-308259690 GCF_019279795.1 Protopterus annectens | reverse complement strand
GATTTTCTAACCACCTTGGCAATATGATTATCAAAGGAGAGATTACTATCTACTTGGGTCCCCAGATCCCTTATTACATTTTCTGTATTTAAGGGACTACCACCTATGTGGTAGTTCACGGATACTTTGTTTTTTCCAAAGGGGATGACTATGCACTTTTTGGCATTTAACTTGAGGCCATGATTTTGACACCAGGTATCTGTCTCAGTCAGACCCATCTGGAGGGTGTCTGTATCAGCCAGAGAATCAATTATGGCCCCTAGTTTGCAGTCATCTGTGAACTTGGTCAGCCATAGTCCTCTTATGCTTGCCTGTACCTCTGAGAAGTATATACCGAACAGGAAGGGTCCTAGGACTGAGCCCTGGGGAATGCCACTTGTAACCGGTTTAGAGTCGGATGTAGAGCCTGAAACTCTCACCATGTCGGTTCTATCCATGAGCCAGTTGGCAACCCATCTCTTGATGTAGGGGTTTATGTTCAAGCTGGTGAGCTTGTCTATAATGCTAGAATGGGGAATGGTGTCAAAACCCTTTGCGAGGTCTAGGTAGGCTGTGTGGACCTCCTTTTCCTCATCTAATGCCTTGGTAACCATCTCAAAGAAGTCCACCAGGTTTAGGAGGCATGATCTGCCCTTAACAAAGCCAAACTGGGTAGGGTCCAAGGTTTGGAGGTTCCCAGTGCCTCTGTTAATGAGTTCCATGATGATGTGTTCCATAGCCTTGCAGACCAGGCTAGTCAGGCTTATAGGGCGATAGTTCCCAGGGTCCATTTTGGCTCCACCTTTGTGGAGTGGGATAACTGTTGCTGTGCGTTACTCTGTGGGTATGTAGCCTGTAGAGAGGTTGAATTTGAGCAGTGTGTTTAGGTGATGGGTTAGTTCATTTTGGAGCTCTTGTAAGACACAGCCTGAGACACCGTCTGGTCCCATTGAAGTTGTGTTTTTGGCTTTGGATATGGCTGTTTTAACCTGTGTGTCGGTGATTAACGGGGCCCTACATTTTTGGTATGGTTATGGACCCTATAGGGGGTGAAGTCTGCACTAAACCTGTCTGCCAGAATGTTGTTAATATCAGTCGGTTCAGTGTATTTTGTGCCATTCTGCACTAACTCAGAGCAGATCTGAAAGTTTCCACTTAGGTTCTTGACATAGCTAAAGAACACTTTGTGGTTATCTTTGGAGTCATTGGCAATTTTTCTTTCAAAACTAGCCTTGGATGATTTAACGAGGGATCGTAGTTTCTAGCTGATACTGATCAGGGATGTCTTTCCTTCTTAGGATTTTACTCTTTTCTGTACTAGTTTCTTCCTTCTGTTGTATAGCTTGTTTATGGCAGGGCTCCACCAGACTGGTTTCCTTTTCTTGGAGGAGTGAGTCTTGGTTTTACATGGGATAGCATGATCCATGCATTCCTGCAGATGCTCATAGAGTGCCTTTGTAAAGGTTTCAGCAGCTTGGACAGCATTGTCCTTTGGCATGGGGGCTGTGAACCTTTCCACCTCGGTCTTAAGTAACGTGAAGTTTGCTTTTGAAAAGTTTTTCACAGTGGTTTCCTTGATTGGGGGTGGGGGCAAAATGTGGATATCTAGAGTGATTAGTCTATGGTCTGATCTAACCAGCAAGGGGTTGACCTCCGGTGTGGAACACCGGTTGCCCATGTTGGTGATGACCAGGTCCAATATGTTGTTCCCTCTGGTGAGGGTGTTGACCAGTTGATCCAGGGTGTTCGAATTTATAAATTCTAGGAAGTGTTGGGCAAGGGAGTTAGTACTTGAGTAGTTCTCTCAGTTTATGTTTGGGTAATTGAAATCACCCAGTATTAGGGTGTTTGGTAGGACCTTCATATTTCCCAGTGTCTCCAGAAATGCGGAATGGGGGTCCTGGGCCATGGTGGGTGATCTGTAGCAAGCTACAATTTGGATTGCAGTTTTTCCCATTGTTAGTTGCACATGGATGATCTCTGATGCATTGTGCTGCACCACTAACCTGGAGGTGTGGGTATCCTTGATGAATATGGATACACCCCCTCCTTTTGTGTTTCAGTCCTGGTGCTGTGGTCGAAAGGTATGGTATGAGTTATAGCCTAGTAGTGCTGGGGTGCTCTCAGGAGCCTTAAACCAGGTTTCTATTACTGCACAGATGTCGATGTTCTTCATACTGAGGAGTGCCTAGAGTGCATGCATTTTGAGGTTTAGACTTCTGGTGTTGAGTAGCATTACCCTCAGTTTTTGGTTACTTGTGCTATTAATGGTAGTGGGTTTGTCTTTTGAGCCTTGCCTAAAAAAGGCGCTATGGGGTGGCAAGAGCTTTGGCCAGTATTCGAAAGCTTAAGGGTGACAGGTGCAAGCCATCTCTTGCAAAGCAACATGGCTTGTCCAGTATGTCATCCCAGGTGGACAGATACTGGATCCCCTTTGAATGACACCAGAAACTTAACCAATTGTTGAAAATGATAATTTTTTCTTGATACTGTGGCATCATTCTTGGTGAGGGCAGGATGCTACTCAGGGTCAGGGTCATACTGGCCTGGGCTACATGATCAGAGAGCTCTTCCATGTCTCTTTTCATGTAGTCCAGGGAGGTACGTCTCAGGTTATTCACACCGACATGGATAATTACAGAGTTGTATTTGTACTTGTTCTGGAGTGACCTGAGTGCTTGTGTTATGTGGTGGATCCTGGCACCCAACAGGCAGCTAACTGTAACTTTCTCCTTGTCCAGCCTAGTTAGTGAGACATCAGTGTGCCTGACTATAGAGTCGCCTATTATTAGTGTGTTGGGTATGTTATTTTGCTTTAAGGGCTGTGATTGCGTGGCACACTGATTATGTGAAGCATGTGTTTCATGGTTGGTGATGGGGTGTGGAGGTTGCTTGGATGTCTGCTTTGGAGGTCTCTGTTGCTTTTGCAGATTTTTATTTAGAGCCTCCGAGTATGTTTTCATGTATTCATGTGTGTTATTTGCCGGTGTTGGTTTATTAGGTCTATGTGAGACTGATGGTGTGTTGCAAGTATTACCCTTCTCCTCTTGACTGTCAGTTCTAGTTTTGGGTTGAGAGACCTTTGCCTCCAGTTTGGCTGTATAATTGCATCTCTCGCATATATTAGTGTTTGGTGGTAGGAGGAGAGGGTTGTCTGTGTACATGAAGCAGTTATAACATTGCCTCAAAATGCCCAGATTCACCAGTTGGACTGGAGAGTACACCGGAAACTGCCCTTTGGATATGCTTGAATAGGTAGAGTAAGCTGTTTTTCTGATTGGCTGGTGGGGACGAATAGGGAGCCTTGTCCTTCTGGACAGTATGGGGGGGTCTAGTGCTAGGGTTAATTAGTGCTTGCTATGAGTTTTAAGCAAGTGCTTGACTGTAAAATGAATGGTTTGAGTGCTAAAGTTGAAGGTTTGTCTAGTTCCAAGGGAAAAATTGAAGAGTAGACTTCGTGGAGCTGAGAATAGTTTAACTCTAGCTAAATGGTGCTGCCCGGTGCACAAAACCACACAAATGCGATTTTTATAGCAGGGAAGTGAAAAGAGATAGAAATTAGCCCAAAATGGCCGATAAACTACTAACTTCTAGGCTAAAACCACTCCTCTAGGGACAGATAGGCTGCTTAAAGCTCCCCTCTCTCACAGGTGAACAGAGAAACTTCCTTATATCCAAGTAAGGTATGGGCAACACAGAAACTTGTAACACAGCCCTGGATTCAGCAATAACCTGAAAACTGGACTGTACTAGTTCAGAAAGGCGTGAAAAAGTATACACATATATATATATATATATATATATATATATATATATATATATATTTTTTTTTTATACTGTTTAAATAGACCGGTTTAGTAATTGGCATTGCCGTAGCAGGCAGATCACAGGAATGATTCCATGTGTGGGAAAGTCCTCACATTTGATTATTTTCAGCACAGCACTGACTTCGGACATTGTACACACTTCTGCGTTTTAGCAGTTTCGTCCCATCCCTCTTCTGCACAACCTATTATTCTATCTACTGTCGAGGTTTGTAAGGGCACATTCATGTTATTTATGTCTGCAAATGGAATGAATGTGTTACAGAGAATCTACTTCTACATATTGATGTCTGCATGTGTGTATGCATATATACTTATAACAAACTCGCTGACCTCCACGGGGTGGTCCAGTTAGAACCAACTCATCCAACCTTGGCACGCCTGGCTCCATAATTTCATACCCATAGTTCCTCCACCCCACCCGTGTTCAAAATACATGCATATCATCCATTGTCCACTTGTTATTGCAGCCATGACACACCTCCGCACATTGCCCTCTCCCGAGCATTAGGGGCCCTACACGTATGTTGTCCCAACCCATGTATTATCAGGCACTCCCACCATTTAGTCCTGTCCTTGAACATACCTGCCCTTGCTTGTGTAATGGTCGGAAGACCAAATGGTCTATCAATTTTTGGGTAGTCCCACCAGGGACTACCCTCTGAGTGTAAAGTAGACTTAGTATATCAACAATGTTACTCCCACTGGTAGTATTCTGCCTGTGGTGTGAGTAGCAGTGCTTCGCTCACTCCTGCCCAGCTGGGTATGACATACGCTGACAGCGCTATATAATACTGGGGTTGCTGTTGATTCTCTTCTCATTCCTGGTGTATGTTTTATTGTTACGTCGTTCTTTCTTCATATATATATATTATATATCTGTATATACTTATATACATTTCCTATGCTGGGCACTGCTTAGACTCGCGCACGTGCACTCAGACTTGCTTACTGGTACTTATATGTGTTTACTGCTGCTTATTTGTGCTTACACCTGCTTACTAGTACCTTATTCATTGTGACAGTGCCACTTTGCTTGAATGATATTTAAGTTAAATATCTCATGTGATACTCATGTTGGTTTTACGGCAAAATGACATTCATTCCACATGGAAAATGATATGTGCTATTGTTGGGCTCGAACTGTGAATGCCTGTTTGCTAGGCGGATGCTCTAAACACTACACTATTGACATTTACATTGATTCTGCATGTTTTTATATGTTCGAATAAATATGATGTGTAATCTACACTCGGCGGAGGGCAGCGACGTGCAGACACGCTGCGCTTTGCTTACACCTTCGATGTTGCAGCAATTCAAATGTATAATAGGGACCCAGGGAATCTAATTGTGAAAGTTCTAGGGACCGGGCTCAACATTCCACTTCGTGCTTGTGTGTTTACTACTTCGATTTTATTTCACTGTTCGTGGACACCCTTGTATGCTTGGCATACATTTCGGTATCCATGGACACTGAATTACTGACTTACTATTAGGGGCAGGCTCTACTAGTAGGCATAGTAGGTTTTGCAAGTGTCGAGGCATGTTTACGTCTCCATAGAGCACTTGTACATGCCCCCTGCACTCGCACACGTTTCCTGTGCACATCGAGGGTGCGGCAGTCGCACCCTCATACATATTCATATGGCGCTGCTGCGCCATCTGTAGTGAGGATGCTCGGCGCAAGGCTAAAACCGTCCTTGCGCCGAGCTTCTTGAATCCTGGGGATTGTTTCATTGCTTTCCAGGCTGCTGGTGCTAATCTAAAGAAGGCTTTTTCTCCTATGATCTTTTTTGAATGTGGGCCTTAGAAGAGCAGTATTATTGACCCTGATCTAATGGGGCAGGTGACTTATCGTTGTTTAAGCTTAGCTGCTAAGGGGGCAGTATGAGGATTTAAGTAATTTAAAGGTCTTGCAGTTTAGTAGGTGGTTGGTTCTTGCTGTTTTATCTAAAGTAACGCAGTTCTGCTGTGTTGATTACCAGGGAATATAAAGAGACATACTTTATTGGCCATTACCTGGAGGGTATCCATGTGTGTGCATATGTGTGTATGTGTTTGTGTATGTTTATTGTGGAATGTAGGGAAAACATTGATAGTCAGTATTCAATTTTGGGTATCAACATTTGAATTGCAAAGGTGTTTCTTACTTCTAGGTGTAGTTAATTTGTAGTATTTATAGGATGAAATTATATTTTTTATATTTTTGTGTTTTGAACTATCTACATTGTGCTGTGTTTTTTTCTTGCTGTATCAATTTATAATATACCTGCCTTAAAATAGAATATTTGCAATGTCTTTAAGTTGATATTATTGAAACCACAGTTACTGTGACCACAACCAACCCTGGAACACAAGGTTTAGGGCTGCTGGCAAGGGGTAAGGTTCCCTGAACTATTGAAGTTGCATTTTATTGATACTTTGTTTACATTGTGACTATTTATAAGGCCAGCACTGTAATCCTTGTCACTGATTAATATTTTACTGCATATGTCCTCTAGTTAAATGCTACAGCTTTGTTTATGTCTAGGGAAAGGCATACTTTGAATTATGTTGTTTTTTCTACTGACACCAAGAATACATTGCGACTATTATTCTAATGCCTGTATTGTAATTCCTTTATAACTGCTACATATTTCTATTGCCTTCTTCTTCCAGTTTAACGTTCAGTGTTGTGTTCTATGCTATATGGCTGCTTAGTTGCTGCTTCATAGTATGCTGTGTGATAATTTACTACTTAATGTTAAATGCTGATTCCTTTTACATAGATTCAACTATAAGGTATGCTATGTACTCTTGGCTCGTAGTATAAGGTCTCTTAGCAAGTTAATTCCTCACTATTCCCTGTTTTCCTATCTAAAAACATATTTTTATTCAACTTTCTTTATAGTCTTTTAACCTCATAAAGACACTGCGTTTGTGCTCCGCTCCCTCTGTAGTGATTGTTAATTGCAAGAAAAACTGCCATGCAACTTTGGTCCAAGACCCAGCAAGAATTCCAGCTAAGTGAACCTGTGTAAGCCCAGATTTATAATTATAAGTTTATTTCATTATGGAAACCCAGTTTTACACTATATCCAAAAATGTGGCATGCACTCTACTAGGGATGATAGTCTCTAGTCTAGCATCCGGATTTAGGCTACATTTCCCTCATCTCTAAGGCATAATTCAACTGCAGTTTTTAATAGGTGAAACAGGATGCTGGTTTAATATACTTTACTTAATATTTCTAGGCATTTATTCTAATTACTGGCTGCTCACAACTTACTTAATACCCATTTACTCCTCCAGGACACCTGTGCAGGTGAGTTCTACTGAATTTAAAAGTCAGCCACTCACCTCCAGTCCCTTTCTTTCTTATAGATAGTTTTTCTGCTGCTGGTGGTGCATAGGGGGTCCTGCCTGCTCCATTCACCCTCTCTCCGCTTGGGCTCAGTCCGCTTCTCCACACTAACCCCATTCCCACCCATCCCCATTTTACCTAAATTTAGCCTTACACTAGCTCCTCCCATCAATTCCACCCAACCAATCAATATTCCAGTTAATTAGTCCAACTAATTTACTCCTCCAAGCAGATATTCTAGTTAATCTGTTCCAATTTAATTTACTTCTCCTACCTCCTTGACTCACTGCCTAACCTAAACACCTTCATTCTTTTCTCAAGCCTCATATCCCGCACTACCCTCCTCTAAATGCTTCCAACTTATTAAACATTCTTTCACAGTCTTTAGACTAACCATCTTCATTTTTCCACAATGCCAATTGCCTCCCACACACTACTTCTATCCCATTCTTGCTCCGTTTCTATTATTGCCATTAACAGCATTTCACATACCCCACAAATATAGCAAACCTACTTCTACCACCTCTTTGCATACACCTCCTCTTACCACCTTCTCTTACCTATCCTCTAGCCTTATCCAAACAACTCCATCCTACACTACAGAATAAAATTATTTGCCATACAAAATAGCACCAAAACTAACCTGCCTTTCCAGTGCCATTATATAACAAAATACAAGATACACTCCATCATCCTCCCATATATACACTCAGCTATACATCAATGTGAACCTAGGACCCACCACCTCCCCTCCTAACCAGTCTAATCCCAGTAAATCACTTAACTTCACCACTCTCAACCTTCAAAGTATCAGAAATAAAATCACAGACTTCCATGGCTGGAAAACACACATCCAGCCAGATATTATAGCTGCTATTGAAGACATTGTTAAAGTCCTGCATTAAAAATTCCAAATTTCTACCCCAAGACCTGCCTAAGAACCGACAGATCTCATAAAAAGGTGGGAGTGTTGTACTGATATACCCAAATAACTTTAATATAGTCCTTTACACCAAGTCAGTCCCTCAGTTTGCTACAGCCAATATACTCATAGCCCTTCTAAAAATGAATGACAACAAAAGTCTCTGTATTGTTGTCCTTTATATTCCTTCTGGCAATAACATTCCTATATTAGAGGAAATCCTAGCCTGGGTCTCAAATAATTTAAATAATGAAACAATTATTCTAAGCGATGTGAATATCAACTGGCTTTACATTTCACATCACCATCCTTCCACCACGATAAACTTATGCAACTTTACTCAACTGGTCACCAATATAACCAGACCCAATAAAAATACCAGTAGTGGCTCTATCCTGGATTGCATTATGGTCTCTGACATTAATAAAATATCCTCCTCAGGTACTCTACCCAACAGCATTAGTGACCACCTACCTACCTTTATAATATGTACAAATGCCCCAATGCCAAGCAAACACCAATACAAACAAATCCAAGATCTATCCCACTTTTGTCCACACTGAAAACCCTTCTCTGGGAAGCAGTAGAGTTGTTTAACTCTACATTTATTAGGATCCTAAACAAAATAGCACCCCTCCAACAAAAGAGAGTCAAAACTAATCATGCCAGCTGGCTCACCAGACCCACCAGGTAACTCATGATTGCCAAGGATAAAGACTAGAAATTATGGCAAAGAAATAAGAACCCCAGTGACCTCACTCAATACAAGCAACTCCAAAATAAGGCAAAGTGTCTAATAATGAGCAACAAAAAAGAATACTACCTTCGTCTGCAAAGTCAACACAAGAACAACCCCCAACAATTCTGGAACTCAATGAACTCCTTACTCAAACAAGGCTCCAGTAGTAATCCATGCCCTGCTCCAGGTAAGACAGCTACTGAAATTGCCACACTCTTCAGCACATATTATATAAATGCCATCACCAATCTCATTGTCAACTTTCCTCAAACCAACTTAGCTCCTGCAAACTCTGTAGACCTAAACTGTCATAGCCCTCTCTTGCAATGTTTCTCTCCTTCACCTATTCCTACAGCTACCATTAAAAAACTGCTTCTAAAACTCAAACCTGGCACTAACATCCCTGACAACCTACCTCTTGAATACCTTCAATTAGCAGCCAACTCTACTGCATATCCCATAAGTATTCTTTTTAACAGATCAATCCAGTAATCATATATACCCACAATCTGGAATAAAGCATATATTCATCCTCTCCATAAAGCTGGTAACAATGTAAATATTACCAACTTTTGTCCTATCATCATTCTCTCATCCATCTCTAAGATCTTGGAAAAATCATCCATGCACAACTTCTAAATCACATGTTAAACAACCAAATCCTCTCTCTCACCTAACTTGGCTTTAGGTCTGGTCACTGTACCACTACACCTCTTTTATCCTTCTTGGACACAGTCGACCATGCCCAAAATGTGGGCAAAATGGTCTCTTCTCTCTTCTTAGATCTCTCTAAGACCTTCAATACTATCTCTCACACCCTTCTTCTCACCAAACTGTCTAACTTAGGCATCACTCCTTCTACCCTAAAATAGTTCTTTAACTATCTCACAGATCGGCAACAATCAACTAAATAGCAGCAATCTTTCTCTACATTCCGCAGTACAACCAAGGATGTATAGTAGGGCCCCTGTTGTTCAGTATCTTAATCAACAACTTTTACTCTACCCTCAGTCAAGGTGTGGTCATCCAATACTCTGCTGACACAGCCATTATCTGTACTACCAACTCTGCTTCACAACTGCAACAACTCACCCAGTCTGCCCTCATTACCACTGAAACTTGGATGACCAAAAATCACCTAGCCTTAAACCTCAAAAAACTAAACACATGCTATTTACCCCTAAAAAAACACCCCTCTGAACAAGGACATATTCAGTATCTTCTCCCAGAACAACACTATCATTGAGGTTGTCCCAAACACAAAACTACTAGAAGTCATCAGAGATGAAAACCTAACGTTTGACCTCCATTTTCATAGTAACATCCAAAAAACTCACCAAAAACTTGACACACTTCACAGGTAGAAATACTTTCCTCAACCTCCCCACTAAACTAGCTTTGGCCACTTCCTTTCCACTACCCTCCCTACTATACAGTGTCCCTCTTTTCAACAATATCCAGTCTCCCTTAAATACAAACTTGACTCATGCTATAATAAAATTGCAAAATTCATGACCAATGCAAAGTGTATCCCACCATTGTTCCTCACTACTCCCACTAAACTGGCTAGAACTCCCACACTAACTCACATATTTACAGCTAACCACTGCACATGAACTCATATCCAGACCATCAAACTGCTCTGCACTTTCTTCCCTACTACCATCCAAATCGACCACTTTGGTCAAAAAGTTCAAATGCTCCTGAGTGCTGAAAAGTCCAGTATTTCTGCCTGTCAGATGCTCTACTCCTTCACTATCTCCGCACTTTGGAATATCTTCCAACCCACTCTTAGGACTACCAGTAATCCAGGTCTCTTTAAACAATCCCTGAAACAACACCACTACTCTCTATGGCACTACACTTGTGCCAAATCTACACTTCCCAGCACTTGACAATACTTAACATCCTCATGAAACACTTCTCTGTATAATCTCTCTTTTAAGTCCTCTATAATTTTGCCTTTCTTAGCTTTAGCCTATGACTTTATCTGATTTTCTTTTCAGCTCTGCTTCATGCAAGTTTATAATGTCTCCTAGGCAACAATGCACGGCATGCTCTAAGAGTCAGTCATCAAAGATATACCCAACTATACCAAGCAGTGCCATATACCAATCTGTATCAACTCCACCTACACAGTAACGTCATAATGTCCTTGATTGTAGTCCAGCTCATTCAACTGCTTACAACTCTTATACTACCATACCATGAGAAACTACTTCATGTATGTAATTTAAACTGATGTTTCAACATCTGTATTTACATGATTTATGTATTTGATATTTGTACTAACATACAAGTGTACTGCATTCATATGTCTTATCTATGTAGATATGATTTATGGTGTTAATCATACCTCTCTCAACTGTCCAGATTTTTGCCTCACATTTTTGGTCTGTTCCTCCTAAAATCTGTACCATTCTGGCAAATAGCTGAGGATTGAAGTAATTAAATAATGACAAACATTTCAGTTTAAGATTCCACATCCTTTAGAAAATTCATGCTAATGCAAAATTTATTATTCTATCAACTTCTTAAGTTTGTAAGAGCAATATTTAAAATCTGTCCCTATTTGTCTCCCATCATTTTATGCTTTGTCCAGATTTTTTGCTTTAAGAGGTTGAGAGGTAAATTTGTACTGATGTGTAAGTGCTTGTTTGTTTGTGTCTTTCGACTTTTCCCAGTTAGGGGTCGCCACAGCGGAACTCCGGTCCGCTAATGATTGGCAGTTGATTTTTATGTACCGGCTTGCCAGGCCTGACGCACAACCTTCAACAAGGTACGCCCATTCACGCATGTCTCCACGCAGAAGACGCTCTTAGCTGACTGCAATCATATGTCTATGTATGTATTTGATTTGGTGCTTTTGTTCATTTATTGTGGAGCTTTTCTCTCCGGGCCTCCACTGAAAATGGGCTCAGTTCAGCCCAGTGGACCATCCTGGTAAACAAATGCAAATAAACAAATAAATAAAATATTTACCAGAACAAGGGGAAAGTGAGTTGGTCAGAAACAGAGGTAGTCAGTGCAACCTAAACTGTGTTGGATATAAAACAGGAACCACTGTTGGTAGTCAGCATGTAGGTTTAATTGTGCATCTGAATGGCAGTGTGGTGAAAGCACACAGAAGAACACTGGTTTTCCAAGGCAGACTATACAATGAGAAGCAAAATTAGACACTAAGGGACAGGGGGCCCAAGCAGAGGTGCAACATACAGGGAGTAATATTCCGGTGGATGGAAAAGGGTACAGGACTAAATAGCATTAATTAGTTACAGCCTTTGAAACCTTAATATCGAAATGTGAATACCTGCTGCATCCTGGAAGAGTTTTAAGAAAATAATTTCCAAACCATGCTTCAAAGATTTGTTAATGTGTCACAAAACATGACTACTGCATGAAGACTTAAAATAGTAAGTTATTCAGATCATTTTTATAATGATAATAATAACTTCAGAATTCCAAAACTGAGATCTTATTTTGTTTCATTTTTAATACAGAAATGAAGTACATTGAACATTTCAGTTAATTTCCTTAACTTTATCAGAAAGTTCCATAGCATCGCTGGTTAGAATAGTTTAGCCACGTGTCACCTTTCCAATCTTGTCCTGTGAGTCACCTTTGTACGGTATTGTCATATATTTTTGTAGACATAGAACAATTTTGCTTTTGCTTTTGCATTTTAATAATATTTGAGAGGGAGCAATGACTATTCCTAAGATTGTTGCAGATGAATGCCAAATAATGATGACAACTTTGTTCATGATATTGTGTCTCAGATGACACCATACAGTAATTTGTACTTTACACCAATTTAGTGATATCCGTGGGGATATGAAATACTGCTAGTATTCATAACTATTACCCCAAACAATCAATTTAACAGTATTGGTTGGGAAATTTACACTCAAAAAATGATCTGTAGGGGCAGAAAGTGGTTGCAAAGGTGGGACAGTAGACTGTTTACATTTTAACTTTTCTGTTTTTTTCACGAGTTACAAAAACATGTTTTCCTTACAGTGATATGGAACTGAGTGAACTATTTATTTGTACCATGGCTTCGATTAACAATACACTAAAATTGTAATGAACCCAGTAGTCATAAAACACAGTTCCATTTTGACATTAGTGACTTAGCCCAATTCAGAGTGCAATTACAGTAGTCTTTTCTGATAAATGAAGTCACGTGGGGTACAGAGAGTTACTGACTATAACTCTGTGGAAAACAAGAAGATACCTAAAATTCAGTAGCTGTAACTGCAGCACAGACAAAAGGCCGTAGTGAACTTGTCAAGCTGGATATGAAGGCAAATTTTAAGCTCCTTTGAGCAAATTCAAGCCACCAGCAGTAACTGGACATGCAGGTGGGGTCCATTTTACAAAGGGAAATACATGCCTAAGGGGAGTACATTCACATGTGTTCACTTTGAGAGATTTGGCAAATGGATGGGATGATGTGGGAGGTTGCAGGTAAGGGCCACAGAATGGTTCACTACATGGATGACTTCCTGATAATGTCAGAACGGGGTAGGCATACAGTAAGATAAACTGTCTTTTTCAGATTTTTATGCCACTGACTGGGATATGCACCTAATGAAGACAAGACAAAGATATTGAGTGCAGTGGTGTACTTCCAGAAAACAAATATAATATATCCTCCTTAGAGACAAGACAGACAGGACAGAATGTGCCTCAGATACAACAAATTACCGTACAAACATAGTTGGGTCAGTTGATGAAAACAGTGTGGTTGTCAAACATTGCCTGTAGTATAAGTAAGCCATGAAGGACTTGGGTCACATGAAAAAGCAATGCTGTTAAAGGGACTGGGGATTAGAAGTGTCATGAGATTTGAATCAGCCTTGACATGCATAAAGAATAGCAGTTGTGAGAAGAATGTCTATGCACCTGCTATAGAGTATCCTTCTGGCATGAAGAACTCCATCTTTATACCAGTGCTACTGACAGAGTAGACGCTAGTTGGGATTTCAGTATTATCAGTACCAAAATAGCTGGAGGAGTGGGCTCTGGAAAGTGTGCAGAAGTGTCAGTTCCTTAGAGCTTCTACTCAAATGTGCCTCAATTCTTTTATGAAAGGATGACACAAGCAACAGCTAAGTCATATTTCTGTTAGATAAAGGGCAGTCATGGCCCTGAATGCTAGAACCTGAAGGTGATGCAAGCAATGCCTGGCAGTAAGTGTGATGAAGGTAACCTGCAGGCAATTTAACTCAGCCACATTCAAAGTACTATCTGCATTACGACATGTAGACACTGTCCTGTTTTTGCAGACAGCTATTATTGTGTCATGCTTCCTACACCATGGAGAACTTCACTTGCAGACTGTTATGATCATTTTGCCGAAGCAAAGGCATTTAGTAGCATAGTCAGCCTGTCTAACTGTGAAAGAACATCCTTAAAGTTCATATTTCCAGATGACTGCTGTCTAGCCTGACAGCATAAAGGCATTTTATACCTCATTAACAAAAGTACTGGGAGGATTAAAAAAATAATACTACATGGCAGACAGAGCACCTGCCTCAGTTCAATAGCTGATAACTTATATCATTTCCACTTCCAGGTCTTATAGTATCTTCTGTCAAAAGTGATACCAGAGAGACACATAGTCCCAATAATTGTCTTAGAGAATGGAGAGAAAGAATAGCAGACCTGATGATGGTATTCTTGGTGAAGTTCACCAAGAGGTCATTTACGAAAAGAAAGAACCAACACAATTGCACACTATGAATTGATAACAATATATGTTTTACACCGATTTCAAAATTTCAAGGGATAAACATGAATGCTTTATTCTTATAGGAAACAAAGTGCAAAGAAACATGGAAATATTGTCACCCACTGGTCAGTAAAATTACACGTCTTGGTCCTTAATAACTTCCTATGTGGTTTCCTGCACATCCTCAAGGACAATCTTATTAAACTCTTATCAATAACTCCCATTAAGCTCTTAATGACAGCATATGTAAAAGAGCTCTGGAACAAAACAGTAATAGCCCCAATATGTAAGATAGGGACTATTTCTGACCCTTACTCTTATAAACCACCAGTCTGACATAAATTTTCTACAAGGTTATGGAATGAACCCCAATGGAACGAATTCAGAAAGACACAGGTAACTAGGATGAACTGCAGTCTTAGACACATTCGGAGGCTGAATGTCCTCTTGTTATTGCTGAAGTTTTGTAATGAAACCGCAGTTTCACAAAGGCATAGCCTTTCAAAGAGAGGCCCTGTGTCTTTAATACATGTTCCTTTACCGCCAGTATAGGTTCATAGGTTCATAGGTAGGTACTAGGCTATCGGCCCTAGGGCCTATACAAACCTAGCCAAAAAGGTACCCTGGCTTTCACCACCCAAGAAAATTATTTTCCTGTGCCCCTGTCAAGCAGAGCCACAGAGGTGATCCCCAGGGTGAATTTCCTATTTCCCATCCAATCATCAAGATTTTTCTTGAAAACTGCTAATGAGGAGCTTTGTTTGATATAGATAGGTAGTTTGTTCCAGAGTATGGGAAGTCTCTGGGACAGGAATCTATCCCTCCATCATGTTCTGTTTATCATGGTGACAAGGTTTAGGTTCCTAGAGTGTGTAGCTCGGAGGGATTGGGATTTCTTTAAGTGGAGCATGTCCAACAGCTCTGGGTTTGACATAGCTTTGTATGTTAGACAGAGATCACCTCTGAGTAGGTGATATGCGACAGAGTAAAGCTGGAGTTGTTTGAGACGGTCTGCGTAGGGGATCTGTTTGAGGCTGGTAATCCTCTTTGTGAGGTATTTCTGTGGTCTTTCCAGTTGTTGTAGATGTCTTGTGAGGTACATACCAAAAGGGGCATTGTACTCTATAATGGGTCTAATGAGTGATGAGTAGAGTGGAACAATGACCTCTTTCTTCCTGGATGAGAAACCTTTTGTGATGAGGTGTGCCAAGTAGAAGGATTTCCTGATATTGTGGCAATGTGATTATCAAAGGAGAGACTACTGTCCACCTGTGTCCCAAGGTCTCTTATCACACTTTCGGTGTTAAGTAGACTACCACCTATGTGGTAGCTCATGGGTACAGAGTTTTTTCCAAAGGGGATGACAATGCACTTTTTGGCATTGAGCTTGAGGCCATGGCTTTGACACCAGGCATATGTCTCAGTGAGGCCCTTTTGTAGGATGTCCACATCATTAGGAGTTTCAATTATAGCTCCTAGTTTGCAGTCATCTGCGAACTTCGTTAGCCAAAGGCCTTCTGCATTAGCCTGTACTTCAGAAAAGTAGATAGCAAACAGGAGAGGACCCAGGACTGAACCCTGTGGTACTCCACTTTTCACATGTCTGAAGTTGGATTTGGAGTCTGCTACTTTCACAGTGTGAGTTCTGTCAGTGAGCCAGTAGGCAACCCATCTTGTGACATAGGGATTTATACCTAGTTTAGTGAGTTTATCTATAATTCCAGAGTGGGGGATGGTGTCAAAAGCCTTGGCAAGATCTAGATAGGCTGTGTCAACCACCTTACCCTTGTCTATCGCCTTGGTGACTGCTTCAAAGAAGTCGATCAGGTTTAGGAGACATGATCTGCCTCTTACAAACCCAAACTGGGTGGAGTCCAGAGTTTGGAGATTACCAATGTCTTTGTTTATAAGTTCCATGATGATACATTCCATGGCCTTGCAGACCAGGCTCGTTAGGCTAAAAGTGCAGTAGTTCCTGGGCTCTGTGGTGGCTACCTCTTTGTGGAGTGGGATAACCATCACTGTGCGCCATTCAGTGGGCACAAAGCCTGAGGTGAGGCTATGACTGAACATGGTGCTTAGGTGGAGTGACAGTTCATTCTGTAGTTCATGTAGAATGCAGCCTGGGATGTTGTCAGGTCCCTTGGATGCTGTATTCTTGGCTTTGGAGAGTGTTGGTTTTACCTATGCAGCTGTGATTACAGGAACTTTGCATTCTTCTGGTATAGATATGGGCCCTTTAGGGGGTGAGGGGGTAAAGATAGCACTGAACCTATCTGCCAGGATGTTGGCAATATCAGTTGGTTCTGTATATTTAGTGCCATTGTGCTGTAACTCAGAGCACATCTGAGTGTTGCCATTGAGATTCTTGACATAACTATAGAATGTTTTGTGGTTGTATTTAGAATCAGTGGTGATTTTGTTTTCATAACTAGCTTTGGAGGATTTTATGAGGGATCTCAGCTTCTTACTGAGGCTGACCAGGGAGTTCTTCCAGTCATGGGATTTTACTCTTTTTTTGCAACAGTTTCTTTCTTCTGTTGTAGAGTTTGTTTATGGCAGGGGACCACCAGATTGGCTTCCTTTTTTTGGAGGATAGCATCTTGGTTCTGTTAGGGATAGCATGATCCATGCACTCTTGTAAGTGCTTATAAAGTGTATTTGTGTAGGCTTCAGGAGTCGTACCTCTATTGTCCATCTGCATGGGTGTCGTGAAGTTTTCCACTTCTGTCTTAAGAAGCGTGAAGTTGGCTTTGGAGAAATTCTTTACGCTGGTTTCCCTAATGGGGGTGGGGGCAGGATGTGGATGTCTAGGCTGATTAGCTTGTGGTCAGATCTGACCAATGAGGAATTGACCTCTGGTGTGGAACACCGGTCACCCATGTTGGTAATGACCAGGTCTAGGATATTGCTGCCCCTGGTGGGGGTGTGGATAAGTTGATCCAAGGCGTTGGAATTTATGAATTCCAGAAAATGTTGAGCAAAAGAGTTGGTACATGAGTAGTTTTCCCAGTTAATGGTGGGGTAGTTGAAATCACCCATTATTAAGGTGTTGGGTTGTACCCTAATATTTTCCAGTGTATCAAGAAATGAGGAGTGGGAATCCTGGGACATGATAGGGGATCTGTAGCAAGTTACAATTTGGACTGCAGTCTTGCCCAGAGTTAGTTGCACTTGGATAATCTCAGATGCATTATGCTGAGCAACTAGCCTGGAGGTGTGGATATCCTTAATGAATATGGACATGCCTCCACCTTTAGTGTTTCGGTCCAGGTTAGGTGGCTGAAAGGTGTGGTATGAATTATAGCCTGGTAATGCAGGGGTGCTCTCTG
Source organism: Protopterus annectens (assembly GCF_019279795.1). NCBI lineage: Eukaryota > Metazoa > Chordata > Ceratodontiformes > Protopteridae > Protopterus > Protopterus annectens. The sequence continues at coordinate 308,241,814 of NC_056746.1, read as the reverse complement.
GAGCCTTGAACCAGATCTCTGTCACTGCACAGATGTTGATGTTCTCTATTTTAAGGAGTGCCTCGAGTGAATGCATTTTGAGGTTTAGACTTCTAGCATTGAGTAGCATTACCCTCACATTTGGCTTACTTGTACCAGTTACGGTAGTGAGTTTGTCATTTGAACCTTGCCTAAAAAAGGCACTATAGGGGTGGCAAGAGCCTTAGCCAGTATCCAGAATCCCAGGGGCAACAGGTGCAGCCCATCTGTGGCAAAGCATTGTGGTCTGTTGATCATGTCATCCCAGGCAGACAGATACTGGATCCCCTTAGAATGACACCAAAAGCTTAGCCAATTGTTGAAGTCCATTATTTTGTTCTTGTACTGTGGTATCATTCTGGGTGATGGCAGGATGCTACTCGGGGCTAGGGTCATACCTGCCTGGACTACAAGATCAGAGAACTCCTCCATGTCTCTTTTCATGTAGTCCAGGGAGGTATGTCTCAGGTCATTCACACCAACATGTTTGGTACTTGTTATGGAGCGATCCGAGTGCGTGCATTATGTGGCTGATCCTGCCACTTGACAGGCAGCTGACAGTAACTTTCTCCTTGTTTAGCCTGGTGAGTGGAACATCAGTGTGCCTGACTACAGAGTCACCTATGACTAGCGTGTTGGGTATGTTGTTATGCCTTATGGGCTGTGGTTGAGTGGCACACTGAGTTTGTGGGCTATGTCTCATTTGGGTTGTGTTGGGGGTGGAGGTTGCATGAATTTCTGCTTTGAAGGTCTCTGTTGCTTGAGCAGATTTTTATTGAGTGTCTCCGCGAATGTAGGTGTGTGTTTTGTGTTGCTATGTGTGTGTTTTGGTGGTGTAGGTTTTGAGGGACTATGTGACTAGTGTGTTGTGGTGCAAGTGTAATTTGCATTGTATATTTTTTTACTGTGGGTTCAATTTTGAGTACAGTAATGGCCCTGTAGTGCTTCTTTGCTGAATTGTCATTACTTCACAAGTAAAAATCCAATTTATTTCCCATGAGTACAGGAGGTTTTTTTGTCACTGGACATACACCCTCCCACCCACACACACACACACACACACACACACACACACACACACACACACACACACACACACACACACACACACACACAATCTATAAACTCACACACAGTTAACTGCATTGCAAGAAGCTCAAGTTGCATATACATCTGTAAAGGGGGAATAACCAGGTAAGTGCATTTTGTATGTAGCTCTTTACTGACCGGTACTACTAGATGTGTTATGTAGCCATTTGAATGCCCTGGGATTTCCATTAATTTCACACAAAATATATATATGCAATATATATGCATGTTTTCAAGCTGACAAACTGAGTATGTATCATAATCATATTACTTGTATGTTCATTTCAACTTACAACCAAAATAATATTGTTTTCTATGGAAAAGTAATATTTTCTGTTGTTTGTATATGTTTTAACAAAATATGTGTATTTTACACATACTTATATGCATGCCTATATTTGAGGTTCTCTCACAGGTTTTTGTAAAAAGCTACTGGGCTCTGCAAAACAAAATGAAAGTGACATTATCAAGGTTGTCTTTCATGTCAAGTTTCATAAGAATATCTTGGAGTAGTAGAGTTAGAGATTCTCATTTGAAGTTAGGGTGGAATTCATGCCAGAATTCTTCTTCTTTCAGCTTTTCCCGGTTAGGGATCACCACAGCAGATAACCTGACCACTCATGATTGGCAGTGGAGTTTTACAGTGTTGAGTTGCCAGCCCAGCACTCAACCTTCCACAGAAGGCACACACACATGCATGCACTCACACCTAGGGCCAGTGTAGAGTATCCAGTTCACCCACAGCATGTCTTTGAGATGTGGGAAGGAAACCAGAGCACCCAGAGGAAACCCACACAACATGAAGACTCTGCACAGAAGGCACCCCAGCTGAGGATTGAATCAGAGAACCTCTTGCTGTGAGGTGGCAACGCTAAAAACTGCACCACTGTGGCAACCCGAATTAAAGCCAGAATGATATTTGTAAATTGGCAGTTTGAACCTTTTATGAAACAATCAGCTGAAGACAAGTGAGTAGCTTTAGTTCCTTTCAGACTAAAATAATTAATTGCTATCTCAAACATAAATCAGTCATGTTGGAGTAACTTCAGCCTTAAAATGAATGTTTATGTGTAAAAGTGATCTATTCATTCTTTGTGTATATTGAGGCATAAAAATGTCATTAAAATGATTTTTATTTAACATTCATGATGTGGGTGCTTTTTTGTCTCTTTAAGGGTAGGAGCCTAGCCCATTGAATATTTTATAGATAGTTATACCAATTTTATAAATACATTTTGAATCATCCTGGAGATACAGAGTTTTAAATCAATGAGTAAAAATAACAAAAAATAAGCAGTATTCTGTGGACAGATCTTCTTGAAAATTCTTAGCAGTTAAGGGGTTAAATGTGCCATCAGTAGTTGCATCAATTACTGTGATTTATAGGTTTATACATGTGTACTAAACTAACAACCACACGGGGCTTTTAAACCCAGCCATGCATCTCAAACATATCTGACAAGTTTAGGGCTTTCAACTTTATTCTAAGGAGTATATGGAGGCTAGGGCCTAGGTGGTCAAGCAATTACAGGCTGCCTTTGTACATTAAGGATGTAGGTAATAGACCAGGATGAATATCTGATTCCCGTCCACTAGTCCAAATTTTACTTGAATTGGGTTAGGGAAGAATTCCGTTTTACAGGGAACGGGTACTCTCCAAGACACATACTAGTTCCTCCAACACGTCCTTTTTGTGTCACAAGCAAGGTTTAAGTCCTTAGATCAGGTATGTCTGATGCTATTTCTTTTGTGGATATGCAGAAGGGCAATAAAACTGGGCTGGAAGGATGCCATGTATGCCATTATAAAGCATCCCTCAACAATCTGACAGAGACTGAGTACAGGAACAGGACTTTGAGGTGATCTGCATCGGACATGTGTTTACTTCCTGCATCCTTTTTATGAGGAACCTTTCTGGCTGTACCAGTTGTTGTATGTGCCTTGTTAGGTAAATACCAAAAGAAATGTTGTACTCAATGACTAGTCTGATGAGGGCCAACTGTAGTGTAAAAATATAATGCTGTCCTTTCGACCATATTCATATGATGGAAGATCAAACTGCTGTCTGCATGCACCCCCACATCCCTGACTACTAGGTCTACTCTAATAGTGTTAAACATACTATTATGCATTTCTTGGCAATGAGTTTCAGACCATGGCTCTGGCACTGGTTATTTATCTGAGTCAGCCCTTCTTGGGGGATATTTGTATCTTGGAGGGATTTTATGACTGCACCTAGTTTGTAATCATCAGCGAACTTGTTATCCAGAGGCCCTTAACTGTGGCCTCGACTTCAGCGAAGTAGATGTTAAAAAAGAGCAGCACCAACACAGAGCTGTGAGGGACTTCACTAGTGACCAGCTTCTTTGTTGGGATGGACTCCCCTATCCTAACTTATTGGGTCCTATCTGAGAGCTACCTGGCTATCCATCAAGTGACGTAGATGTTTATTCCTAATTCCATGAGTTGGTCTAAAAGGCATGAGCAGGGTATTGCATCAAATCCCCTGGCCAGGTCATCAAGCATCATTTTGCCTTCATCCATTGCCTTAGTAACCTTATTGAAGAAGTTCAGTAGAATGAGCAGGCATGATCTGCCCTTGATAAAACCAGACTGAGTTGGTCCAGTTTCTATAGATTTCCTTTTTCACTGTTAATCATGTCTATGATAATTCTTTCCATGGCTTTACATATGAGGCTAGTCAGACTTACATGACTGTTGTTTCTAGGGTCTGTAGATGACCCACTCTTGTGCAGAGAGGAAAGAATTGCAGTTATCCTTTCATATGGCATGAAACCAGTCTGAAGCATATGGTTAAAAAGTAATTCTAGTGGTCCTAATAGGTCCTACATCATGCTATTTAGGAGGCATCTTGGGATATTATTGGGACCCACTGATGTGGTATTCTTGGCACTAGAGAGTACATTGAGGAACTGGTCTCCAGTAATAGTTGGGGAGGGGTATCTGTGACTGTATTTCCAGGAGAGTGACTGGGGAAGGAGAGTAGAACCACTGATGAATTTGTCAGCCAATAGGTTTGCTAAATCCTTTGCTCAGTGTAGGTGGCTGCATTTACAATTAGTTCTGCACATTGCTGTGTATTGCCTTTGAGGTTGTGGATATAGTTAAGAAAAGCTGTATGGTTGCCCTTGGCCTGGGAGGCTATTTTTAACTCAGAGTTGGATTTGGTAGACTTGATTAGTCCTCTGAGCTGTTTGAAGAAATCATATGTGGATACTGAACCCCTGACACACAGCTTTCTACCTCACAAGTGTTCAGTGGAAGTTCTAGCTTTGCTGTAGTTTTCATTTTGTTTTTTTCCGATTGGTTTTTCAGTGACCTTCTCACTTATTGTTTTAGTTTGTTGTTTGGGATATTTTTGCAGTGACCCTAATGATAATGGACATCAGCTGGGTATAACAGCCCTGTGTTTCTTATGCTTAGTCAAACACTCTGCTTGTGCTGTACTGATGCGGTCATAAGGCCGAAATATGCATATCCACAGCTAGTGGGGTTTGGCTTTATTGGTCTGAAATTGTCCATTAAAATGACGAAACAAGTCATGGGCATTCAGAATCACCAATTAGCTGAAGCGCCTGATGTTCATAAGGGTCATTTGCATATATCCCATGTACCTCACAGTTTAAAAGAAATCATATGTGGGTACTGAACCCTTGACACACAGCTTTCCACCTCTCAGTTTAAAAGAAATCATATGTGGGTACTGAACCCAGTGACACACAGCTTTCCATCTCACAGTTTAAAAGAAATCATATGTGGGTACTGAACCACTGACACACAGCTTTCCACCTAACAGTTTAAAAGAAATCATATGTGGGTACTGAACACCTGACACGCAGCTTTCTACCTCACAGTTTACTTTCTATTCCTGATGAGCTACATTTGCAGTTTGTGAGCATTTGTGCAGTTTTATTCTTGTGTTTACCATTATTCCACTGGAGGAGTTCAGATAACAAGGACTATGCATCAATTTTTGAAAAGTAGATATTTTGTGGGTTTTCTTTCTCCTGTGCTCTGAGTTTCACTGCTTATTTGACAGTGCTTAGGCAACTTTTGGCACTTACGTTCAATGCCTTTCTATGATAACTTCTACGTACTGACTCACTGTCTTGTTGAATCTTTCATGTAATCTAAAATACAATTGTTATTAGCTTCTGTTGCTTCTTTCTGTGTCATTGTGCACTTCTGTGCATTAGCTCACCTTCTTATGGTTGCACAGTGACTGCTGTTTTAGCACTACTTCATTTTTCCATCTAAACCCCATAGTACATTCCATTTGAGGAATGTTATAAATAACTGAAATAGTCTCCATTGACATTTTCATTACCTTTGTTTACTGTCAGTACTGACAGCAGAAAAACACCGATGTCCCGGAACACCAACTCTCCACTCCATGTAAGTAAATGCTTGGCCATCCTGTTGAATTTTGCTTCTTACTCTGTGGTAGTGTGATTTTGGAGTTGGTATATTTAGTTAGAAGGGAGGGTATGGGGGGCACAGACCCCCACATTGGTGGGTTTGCTTTTGTTTGTTTGTTTTTTTGTTTGTTTTTAAGGATGGATCCATGCACACACACACACACCCACACACACACACACACACACACACACAGATATATATATATATATATATATATATATATATACACACACACACACACATATATATTAACTCGAGGAAGGCACAACTTCAAACACTGAAAATCCCAGCAGCTTTTAATCACAGCTGGCACACTAGTACAGACTGTACTGCAGTTATCTTCAGATGAAAAACAGGATTGATTAGTTGCAGTTCAGGGAAGTACACCTTATGAGATTAAATCCTATGAAGATATTACAGTCTAATGCTGTCAAGTTTTATAATGTTGCAAGCTGATATCTAGTTTTCAGTTTTACACACTTACATATCCTATATTTTCTTTTGACTTTGGTCTTTCTGTATTCAGTCTTCCAGCATAAGGGCTTTAGCAGTGTTCTCTTTGATCTACTGTACATCGAGTAAGAAAGCTGATTAGTTAATCTGTCTTCTGTTATGTTCATTTTGTGCTCTGCATATTTCTTGTACCCGATAGTCTGCAGCTCCATTTGCTTTGTGGTCCAAATCATAGCATAAAATGGATCAGTTTGGATTGGACAACCTGCAAAGTTAACAAACACTAAGGAAGTAATTAAAGAAAATAAATCTAAATCAAGTCAGAACTTCAGTTTGAAGGAAATGCATGTTTTCTGGTGGTGATATAAATCCTAGAATACATATGAATCCTGCTCTTCATTTACTTAGGTCCTCACAAGTACTGTTTAGGTATGGCATCAGAGCCTGGATTAATAGCCACATTTATGTCTCCTCTTAATGCTATGTCACTAGAACACCTCTGCTTGACACCCCTAGGGTCCTAGTGTTTTTGTTGAAATATCTGGTGGAGGAGTAAGAGATATAAATGTACAGGTTTTATTAAACATCTTCTGCATGAAAATACATGTCAGAGAGTGAGGGACCATTTCTAATGAATTCCAGATTACCCAAATATAAAATAATGACTTTGCATAGGGAGGAATTTAATAAATTTTATGAAAAATAAGAGTCCAAGGCCACAGCTGTCAGGAACTCCTGCTGGTAGTTTGTTTTCTTAGAGATGGCCTTGTGAACTTTGACAGTATAAAGGTTCTGCTGTTAAGACAGTTGGCTTGTGACAGTCTGTCATGAGGGTGACATAAGTGAATGAAAGTGTCATCTTCCTTTTTTTCAGTAAACAACTGCCCCAGTTAGTTTATCTTTGTCTGTTGTTGGAGGTAAGGGGGGATGTATTATGGGTATGAGTAGCCTGGTTATGAAGGGCTAGGAGAGGAAGAATTAAGGTCATTTTTATGAATAGATCTAGATCAAGAAAAGTGGAATGTTCTGAAGGACCTGAGTCTAGTAAGAGATTTTTAGCTCACTACACCTGGAATCAGTCTGGCAGTTAGTGCAGAAGATTAAAACTCTGAGCTGATTGCGAGCTGCTTCCTGTAGTTAAGGTTACAAGGCTTGACTATTTCTATCTATATTTGTCTAGATTCTGACTCTGAGTAACTCAGGTAAGCAGACAGACATCCTGGGTCACTCCTGAAAAGGGACACTTTGTCCAGTAGATTTACCTGGTTAATAAATAGATTAAACTAAATCACCAACAAAGCATATTCTGTTGTAGCTTGGGGTCATGACATATTATTCTCAGAAAGTTACAATAATATTTAATTTGGTTATATGTGGAAAGGCACACTTCACATATATCTGCATCTTCTACACAGTCGCTTTTGTGCTGTTTCTGTGCCCCACCAGCTTATCCTCAAGTTACCAGATGTTATAGGACCATAGAAGAAGCTGCTAGAACAGGTTTTGGTCAATATAACAAAATAGAAGCTATGAGATCTTAAAAAAAGCTTGTTACATAAGCACTAACACTTTAGATTTTTTTGATGTATCTCAGTCAGTTGGACACAAAAAGAGATGATGGTTGTTTTATATGGCTGTGAGCAGTTTCATAACTATATTTACGACAGGTTAGCATGAATGGAATCTGAGCAGAAACCACTCCCAGGTGTAGTTAAGGAAGCACTTCAAAAAGAGACAGATAAATTACAAAGAATACTATTGACTTATGATCTGAAAGTTGAGTGCAAGCCAGGAAGACAGATACACACAGCTGATACACTAAGAAGATATTACTAAAACATATGAAGATGCTCTGCTAGAGAAAGACTTGGAAGTTCTTTAGATAATCTCATCTAATAAAGTGCATGAGCTTAAGAATATTGTAAATAAGTAGAAAACAACAAGGAAATGCATTTATTAAAGTAAGCAATTATGCACAGATGGCCAAAGGCTATATCAGCAGTGCAAAACGATATTTACTCCACACACAGAAATGAGCTTTCAGTGATTAAATCAGCTATAGTGATAACTATAAGTCAAATTAGAAAACCAATGTTAGAAATAATATACAGTTCATCCTTGAGAATACTTAAATGTAAGGAATGAGCAAGAACTATAACATATTAGTATATGATGTCTGAACAGAAAAATAAATTCAAACCGAGTTTATGTCTACCATAATCCAATTGTAGCAGAGGAACTGATTTTGCATGACATACCAGATTTACACTGGAACACAGTAAGCTTAGTTTTATTTCAGTGTCAAGAAAACACCACCTTTGTATGTTGACTACTATATCAAAGTTTCCAGAGGACACACAATTGAAAGATACTACCATTAGTAGAGTAAAAAATAACTCAGAGAATAAAAATATCTGAGAGAGAGAGAGAGAGAGAGAGTCATTTCAAGATATGGAATACAAGAATCAGTGGTTTCAGACAGTAGAGCACGATTAGCCAGTCTAGAATATAAAAAAATTGCAAAAAAAGGGACATTTAAACACACAATGCCCTTGTTACCCTGTAAGTAATGGAGAAATAGAAAGGTAATGCAAAAACATTATGAAAGAAATGTAACAGTACAAAAGCAGAATAACGTTATTTATTAGTCTCATAATATAGGACTTTACTGCTCCATGTAGTAAGTTTATCTCCAGTACAATTACTTATTGGGAGAAAACTGAAGAGTAAACTGCCAGCTATAATTTCTGTATTACTACTAGCAAAATAAGAATTTTTTTGAAATTACAGAAAAGAACCAGAGGAATTAGAAGTTTTAATACAGATTAAAGTGCAAACAATTCTTCCAAATCTAAAGGAAGGAGCCAAGATAAGGATACAAGGGCTGCAGCGGAATATTGCCAAATAGAAATAATTGTAATTGATAAAGCAATAAAACCAAAACCAAGACTGTACTTTGTAAAAAGACTCAGTAAATTATAGACAAGTTTACAACTATGTAGCTGAAAAAAGAAGGAAGTGATTTTTACAAAGAAAAACTTTGCTTCTCTTGATGAAGTTCGGTAGCAGACCAAATACAGAGAAAAGAGCCTGTTAACATAGAGGGTTCATGAAACCCTTTGCCTGGCATGTTGTAATTTATGGCAGTGCATAAAACTCCCTCAACATCCAAGTGCCATGCATAAAGCTAAGTAACTGATATGACAGTGCAACTTTAAAGCAAAAGAGCTCTACAGAAATAATAAAATGGCATAAACATTCACATCAATGAACACACTTCCACAAATATTGACATACTCATCATCCAAGTGGAATGAACTGTAAATGCTTGTATCTCTCAGTGTCTGCCTGTATCATTTCATTGGTACAGACAGGGTGATGGTTCAATGTTACAGTGGTCGTCAAGATAAATAATCCTTTGCTATCAACACATGATTAGGTCTACAAGCGTTTTGTGCAGGTGTCTGTAAATTCATATGGACACTGTATATCTGATCATGCAAAGAATGTCATGAAACCATTTGACTCTGTAGCATGCAGAGATGAAGCCTTAACTATGACCCAGATAGACTGAGTTTGACTAATGGAGCAGACCGGCAAGGGAGGGAGTTAGTGTCTTATGTCACCTTTCCACCCTGGGGAATCCTGAGGGATCCTGGGGGAAGGAAATAACTCCTGTGCAAGTAGTGGAGCGTTTGCATACAGTGGGAGGCATAGACTGCTCTTACAATGATGGGAGTGTTCATGTTACCCATAAGCCTTCTCCAGGATACATAATATGATGTGAGTGTTCATGTTACCCCAACCCTTCTCCATGATACATAAAATGACGTGTGTATTCATGTTACCCCTAACCCTTCTCTGTGATACATAACATGATGTTGGTGTTAATGTTACCCTTAACCCTTCTCCCTGATACATAACATAATGTGGGTGCTCATGTTACCCCTGACCCTTCTCCCGGATACATAACATGATGTAGATGTTCATGTTACCCATAACCCTTTTCTCTTCTACATAACATGATGTGGGTGTTCAAGTTGCCATAACCCTTCTCCCTGATACATACCATAATGTGGGTGTTCATGTTATCCCTAACTCTCCTCCATGATTCATAACATGAATCAGAGATCAAGGTTAGGGGTATCTCTAAAAAACTCTGGTTGATTGCCTGAGGAAGACTGATGTTTTGGAGATAATAAGGAATAAAAATTGATTAAAAAATGCAATAAGTCCAGGACTAGTAACAGCAACTTTATTATTACACTATTGTGGCTGGTTATGGGCCTCCTTGAAGCTATGAGCCTCAGCCTGCTACCTAAAATGCTTCTGCTTTCTGCTTCAGGAAAGCGAATATCAAACCATACATCCACTAAGTTTGGTAACTCAATGAACGCAGTTATTACAAGGAAAACATTGTAGCACTTACAAGTAATTCATTACCAGAAATCCTTAACACATAATAGAATCAGCATGCTTCTCACCATGCTACCTGTTACAGCTGCTTTTCCTTATGGTCCATTGGTAGGAACCCAGGTCTGCAGTAATAAGCTGTGTACTAAAATTATGTTTACCACTCTGACAGTCGGCTCATTGCAAGTAATTTCTTAAAAAGTACAGCATGGCCCACCATTAAAAAGAAGATAGTCATAGTCCTTCAGAAGATCACAGATTCAAAATGGAGGCATGTCCAGACAGCCCTGAAGAGAAATAAGTGTCCACTCCTTAAAAAAACAGCACCTATTGTAGAATGATTCCCAAAATAAGTAGCATTGTAACCAAAATTGTTATTGAAAAATTACTCCCATTAAAAGGAAGCTCAACAGCCCAAAGGGATCACAGTTTTAGTGACTTCTCCCACATGCTTTTCTTGTTTCTTTTTGTCTGTCTGTCTGTCTTGTGATTTTTTTCTACTGCTCAGCTGATATTCCACTTTGTACGCTCAAAGCATATGCTATGGCAGTATCTTTTGTGCCATACTCCTACCCCAGATCGGCAGTTTCACATTAGACACCCCATGTCTTTCCTTTGGATAGGAGCAGTATTCATAAGGTACTTACTGCTTACCTCCTCTCCAACCCTTTCAGCATTCAGGACTTGTTCTCAAACCTTGTTCATTGGTATTGCAGAAAGCTGCCTTTGCTTGTGAACCATTCGGCCCTCTTGATTAATATTGCTGTTGAGACACAAAGCCATATATAGTAAATAATAAGCTAATACACAGCAAACACATGTACATGGATAAGAAGTGGACTGTCACACAATAGTGGATTAGCGACAACCATCAGCTATTCTCAGGCTCAAGATTAGTACCACAGGGATTCATATTAAGGCTGGTGTTTGAAAGATGTTATCATAACACTGACATGCTGATTTGACCAGAGCATCTCTCAGTTGAAAATCCCAGCACCTGATCTTTTGTAAGTGAAGATGATCAGATGTGTTGCAATGTGGGAGAATTTCAGCAAGTTCTTTGACTGGTGAATGCTGGGGGCTGGGATTCAGTGCTAAGAAGAACAAAGTTCAATATTTAGATAATCACAACTTTCTACATGAACTATTCATATTAATATAGAAAAACTACATCCTGACTTATTGAGATAGTTTGGTACACTAAGTGTTAATGAAGTTAGGATCTATTGATCTGCTACAGTAGGAACTATATCAATAGTTTATTATACTGTTGAAGTAATAGCAAATACTGTATATGATATTTCCAACCAAAACAATCATCAAATATCTGCAAATATACTCCAGGTGTCATTTCACCAACTGTAAAAATAAGCAATTATATCTAATTGGAAATAACTCTAGAGTATTTAGCAATTATGAAATCATAATCAGCAATACTAGAAATATAATTATTGATAATATGTAATTTGGCATGATGAGGTTAAATGCATTCCATAAGAATTTCCTCAACTAAAATTTAGTTTATACATCTCATTTAAAAGTGAAATCAATTCACTTTATCCATCCCTAGCTACACCTGATATGCTGCATGCAAATCTGGAACCCACAGTTAGAATGCAAGAAAAGATAAGTAAGATGTTGATGTGTGTCTGGAAGGTATGCATTATGAAGAAAGATGGGGGCCCTGAAACTGTACTGTAAAGAATTAGAAATGAATCTGAGAACTCAATACTATGCTGAAGAAATGGTAAGAAAGGAGAAGGAACTGTGAAGAAAGAAAAAGGTAGACATCAATGTACGACAAGGTCTTGATAAGCAACTAAGTAAGATCATATACATTTTAGAGGCTAGTTGACAGATTTAACTAGGCATTGTATCCTAGTCAGTGGGTAGGAGTTAGTCGGGTTTTGAACAGGGACATTGCCAGTGCATTTGAAAGTATAGCTTCAGACGTTTTTTTAACTGGGTTACAGAGGGTTCGAGAATGAGTTCAGCAGGTAGACTGTTCCAAGTTTTGCTTACAGAGTTAGCAAATAGACAGTCACCAGCCACATTTTTGCTTTTGGATGTTTGAACCAGCAGTTTATTGGCAGAATGAAGTGACCTCAGGTTGCTGTAGGGGTTAATGATCTTGATAGTGCAGGTTTCTTATCGGGGTGGTTAAGAACTTTGTGGGCGATTATAAGTTGGTTATATTGGAGTAGACTAGTCCATTCAAGCCAACCTAGTTGAATTAAGTTGAGACAGAGGTGGGTCCTACAGGCCATACCTGTAGCAAATCTAGCAATATGGTTGTAACAGCTAGAAAGTTTGCTAAGAGTGGTTTTATTCCAGTTAGTGAATAGGGGGGAGGCATAGAGAAGGGTAGACAGTAAGTGGGAGTGAACAATAGAAATTCTAGTGAATGGAGTAAGGAAAGGTTTGATCCTATAGAGTGAGCCCAGTTTTTTGTTAATGGTTTTGATAGTTTGATTGACGTGGGTATTGTATTTTAGGGTATTGTCAATTGTGACCCCTAGGAGTTTGGTGTGCACATCTGAGGATATCAGTGTGCCATTATTGGATTTTATAGTAAAGTATGGTGAGGAAGACTTGCAAGTGGGGGAAAAAAATAAGCAGCTTAGTTTTGTTGGGACTTAAAATAAGTTGACGGTTGGTGAACCATTTTTCAACAATATTGAAAGTATTCTGGGTTAGTGTCATAAGATCAGCCGGGGAGGTGGCTGCAGAGATTAAAGTGGAGTCATCTGCGTATTGAATGCAGGTAGCCTTGGGAGTGACTGTGGGTAGGTCATTGATAAAGACTGAGAAAAGAGGTGGTCCTAGTATGGAGCCTTGGGGAACACCTAGTGTGATGGGTAGATGGATGGATAGTGAGTTCTGCCATAGTACTGCTTGTTGTCTTCCAGTCAGTTAAGATTGGAACCATTTAATCGCACAGTTATTTAGTGTGAGTGTCCTTAGGGTGTGGATAAATAATTGGTGGTTGACCATATCAAATGCCTTGGAGAGATCTAAGAAGAGGGCTGAGGTAAGCTTGTTACTGTTTTGGTTGTGGTTAATGGAGTTAGAGAAAGATAGGAGGGCTGAGGTGGTGCTGTGGTTTGGCCTAAAGCCATGCTGAGAGTTGGCCAGTAGTTTATTCTGAGTGAGATAGAGCATAAGTTGCTTATGGACACATATTTCCATTATTTTGGCCAGTGGTGACAGTATGGCTACTGGTCTATAGTTTTACAGGTCTAGTGAGTTACCTGCTTTATGGAGAGGAATAATGTGGGAAACCTTCCAGATAGAGGGGATGGTGGGTTTGGACAAGGTTCGGTTTATAATAATAGAGATAGGGTATGCAATGATCTCTGCCACTTTTTGTAGATATTCTGGTGGAAGGAGGTCATCTGCTAGAGTAGTAGGTTTTAATTTATTAATTAGAGATCTGATGGTTGATGTAGATACAGGCTGGAAGTTAAAGAAGAGTGGGGTAATGGCTGAGGAAGAATCAGGGTTAGAGCAACTGGGAGCCAGTTGGCTAACTAGTGATTGGATGGTCTCTGTAAAGAAACTGTTAAATGCATTTGCAGTTTCCTTAGGGGATTTTAGGCTACATGCTGATGGGGTAGGAGTGGAAGATTGTTCAGGGTGGAGCAGTTTGTTTATTCCTGCCCAAAAATTTTGAGGTTTGTTCTGATGTTTTTGCTGAAGGTGGTGGTAGAAGTTTTTTTATCTAGCAATATAGATTTTTTAGTATCATTCCTTAACTGTCAGAATTTAATTTGGTCAAGTGGATTTTTTGAGGTATGCCATTTGTCCCATGCTTTATTTCTTGCTATGATTTTGGTTTTGGTTACTTTAGAGAGCCAGAGGGCAGTTTTTGTTTTGGCTCTATGGGTGCGAACAGGAGCATGGAAATCTAGAATAGTAAGGAATCTGGAATTAAAGTAGGCTACAGCATCGTCCAGTGGAAGGTGCTTTAGGATGGACCAATTGCAGGCTTTGAGCACATGAATTATAACAGTATAATAACCTCCCATAGCATGAATTATAACAGGATAATAACTTCCCATAGCATTAATTGTAACAGTATAATAACTTCCCATAGCATGAATTGTAGCACAATAATAACTTCCCATGGCATGAATTATAAAAGTATGATAACTTCCCACAGCATGAATTATGAGAGTATATTAGCTTCCCATAGCATGAATTATAACAGTATAATAACTTCCCATAGCATGAATTATAGCAGTATGATAACTTCCCATAGCATGAATTTTAACAGTATAATAACTTCCCATAGCATGAATTATGACAGTATAATAGCTTCCCATAGCATGAATTGTAACAATATAATAACTTCCCATAGCATGAATTATAACAGTATAGTAACTTCCCATAGCATGAATTGTAACAATATAATAACTTCCCATAGCATGAATTATAACAGTATGATAACTTCCCATAGCATGAATTATAACAGTATGATAACTTCCCATAGCATGAATTATAACAGTATAACAACTTCCCATTGCATGAACCTTAACACTATAACTTCCCATAGCATGAAATATAACAGTATAATAACTTCCCATAGAATGAATTGTAACAGTATAATAACTTCCCATAGCATGAATTATAACAGTATAATAACTTCCGATAGCATGAATTATAACAGGATAACAACTACCAATAGCATGAATTTTAACATTATAATAACTTCTCATAGCATGAATTATAACAGTAGGATAACTTCCCATAGCATTAATTGTAACAGTATAATAACTTCCCATAGCATGAATTATAACAGTATAATAGCTTCCCATAGCATGAATTGTAACAGTATCATAACTTCCCATAGCATGAATTATAACAGTATAAAAGCTTACCATAGCATGAATTGTAACAGTATAATAACTTCCCATACCATGAATTATAACAGTATGATAACTTCCCATAGTATGAACTATAACAGTATAATAACTTCCAATAGCATGAATTGTAACACTATAATAACTTCCCATAGCATGAATTATAACAGTAAAATAACTTCCCATAGCATGAATTATAACAGTATGATAACTTCCCATAGCATGAATTTTAATAGTATAATAACTTCCCATAGCATGAATTATAACAGTATAATAACTTCCCATAGCATGAATTGTAACACTATAATAACTTCCCATAGCATGAATTATAACATTGAAATAACTTCCCATAGCATAAATTATAACAGTATAATAACTTCTCATAGCATGAATTATAAAAGTATGATAATTTCCCATAGCATGAATTTTAACAGTATAATAACTTCCCATAGCATGCATTATAACCGTATAACTTCCCATAGCATGAATTGTAACACTATAATAACGTCTCACAGCATGAATTATAACAGTATAATAACTTCCCCGTAGCATAAATTATAACAGTATGATAACTTCCCATGGCATGAATTATAACAGTATGATAACTTCCCATGGCATGAATTATAACAGTATAACTTCCCATAGCATGAATTGTAACACTATAATAACTTCCTATAGCATGAATTATAACAGTATAATAACTTCCCATAGCATGAATTATAACAGTATGAAAACTTCCAATAGCATGAATTTTAATACTATAATAACTTCCCATAGCATGAATTATAACAGTATGATAACTTCCCATAGCATGAATTATAACAGTATAACTTCCCATAGCATGAATTATAACAGTATAATAACTTCCCATAGCATGAATTATAACAGTATAATAGCTTCCCATAGCATGAATTGCAACAGTATAACTTCCAATAGCATGAATTATAACAGTATAATAACTTCCCATAGCATGAATTATAACAGTATAATAACTTCCCATAGTATGAATTATAACAGTATATTAACTTCCCATAGCATGAATTATAACAGTATAATAACTTCCCATAGCTTGACTTGTAACACTATAATAGCTTCCCGTTGCATGAATTATAACAGTATAATAACTTCCCATAGCATGAATTATAATAGTATAATAACTTACCATAGCATGAATTGTAACACTATTATAACTTCCCATATCATGAATTGTAACAGTATAATAACTTCCCATAGCATGAATTATAACAGTATAATAACTTCCCATGGCATGAATTATAACAGTATAATAACTTCCCATAGCATGACTTATAACAGTATAATAACTTCCCATAGCATGAACTGTAACACTATAATAACTTCCCATAGCATGAATTATTACAGTATATTAGCTTTCCATAGCATGAATTGTAACAGTATAATAACTTCCCATAGCATGAATTACAACATTATGATAACTTCCCTTAGCATGAATTCATAGGTTAGTACTAAGCTAACTGCCCTTGCAAGTCATTTTAAGCCTAGGCAATTATCCCTTGTGAGACTCAAACCCTGCACCTTGTGTTTGCAAGGCAAGCAACTTAACTATTAGGCCACCCTCCCAACAGTATAATAACTTCCCATAGCATTAATTATAACAGTATGATAACTTCCTATAGCATGAATTATAACAGTATAATAACTTCCCATAGCATGTTAGCCTTATTGCTAGGTGCATAACATAGGTATAATCCCTACAGGTGTCTTCTTCTGAAGCACCTTTTCCAACTGCTCAAACTTAAAACTACTTAAACATTTTCTTGTGGGTACAGTTTCATATCTCCAACCAATGGGGGGATACAATTTTGTTTCAGCAGCTATCTCCCAGCAGAAGTGTTCAGTTTCAGTGGTCTAAACTGAAATTCTGGGAAGCTCCTTGCATACTTTCATCAAGTGAGAAACTCAACAATTATTTCAACATAACCGTCAACTAATCCTGTATTATCAGCAATTAAAATGAATTTCTATCTATATAAAAACTATAAAGTGTCATATAAACACTTTTATTCAGAATTTATTGAACTGCTACAGAAAGTAAAAATCTTTTGTGCCTTTCAGTTTCCTTTTTTGGATTAGGGAGCAGGAGGGGAGAATCAGATTTGGGAGGGGATTTTAGAGTTAGGGAACAGGAAGGGAATTTTAGGTTTAGGAAGCGATCGGGAAATTTAGGTTAAGGAGTGAGGTTGGAGATTTTAGGTTTAGGGAGAGGGAAGTGAATGCTAGGGTTAGGAAGTAATTGGGGAATTTAGGTTTAGGGAGAGGGCTTGGATTTTCAAGTTTAAGGAGTGATCAGGGATTAGGGAGGGGGAGGGGAGAGTGGAGATTTAGGCTAAGGGAACAAGGGGTTGGGAACTGGGTGGCAGTTTTAGGTTTAGGGATTAGGTTCTGGTAGGGCTGTTTAGTTTATAGAATCAGGTATCGGCAGTGCTGTGTAGAAATGTGAGATCAGGCTAGTGGGAGTTGGAGAACTTGCTTTTTCAAGCAAGTAGCAGCGAACGGGTGTACTGCAAGCTATTAACATGAGCACCAGTAGCTGGCCCTGTAGTGCTAAGTCTTTCTGCAAAAATATATAATTTTCTAAAAGACTGAAAAACTTAATTCCATTTATGTTTTTTAGATTATACTGATCCTGAATAAGGTAAACTGGGTTTGGTAAAATAACTAAAGTCTTTCTGCTTTTCCCGGTTGGGGGTCGCCACAGTAGAACTCTGGTCCGCTCATGATTGGCAGTGGATTTTTACTGTGCTGAGTTGGCAGCCTGACACCCAACCTTCAATGAAGGCATGCCCATTCACGCCTGCCCTACCTGCATGTCTTTAACGTCACTTGACCTCGGGGAGGACATGCAGACTCCACACAGAAGGCGCTCCAGCTGAAAATCAAATTGAAGAACCTCTTGCTGTGATGCGACAATGCTAACCGCTGCACTGCCATGGCTAACAGACCAAATCTTTCTGTACTCTCATTATGTGTTTAATTTCATTCTTTCTTGGATTACTAAAGAAAGACATGCACATTATATGTTTCTTAGGTGACTAACTTGCTTATTGCAGTTTGGTTTTAAAATGTTTTGTTATAAAAGACTTAATATTATATATTCAAGAAATACAACTATTACATTATAAAATCACAACAACTTGACAGTCACAGCTTGCAACCTAAGGATCACCTATATGTAGTAATTTTTTGGGGGGTGTAGTCAGATGCCTATGTACAAGATTCAATTTAATTTTGCAGAAGATAATTTCAAGTGTTAATTTAACATGTTTTAATTTTCCACAAAGTGTTTGCAGTTCTTAAGTTGAGTATTACAAAATTAGCTATCCGGGTCTTATACGTGAAATATTAACTCAATAGGTGAACCAGAAGCTGATTTTTTTGACATACTTTAGACTGAGTCTTTAATCAGTGTTCTTCCTTCAGTAGACCAAATATCTGATTTGCCAGACAGTTCATACTAACTGCACACATGATCATATTCCCATTTGACAGGATTCATTTCTATAACCACTGAAGTATAAATTCAAGGGTCTATATCATGATGTCGAATAATAAGAAGAGTGAACGGTCTTTTATCAAACACTAAAAACTGAAAGCAGTAAATGTCGAACACACAGAACAGCAATTTTTTTAGAGGGGAAAAAAAATTGCTGCTGTGCAAAAAAAAAAAAAAAACCTATGTGGGGGCTGTGCCCCCCACACCCCCCTACTTAAATATACCAATTCTGAGATCACACCACAGTGGAGGAAATGGCAAAGTCCTGAAAACGGCCCAACAATTTTTTTCCCTGGGAAAAAAATCGCTGTTCCATGTGTTCAGCATTCAGTGCTTTCGACTTTTAGTGTACAATAAAAGAGCGTTCGCTCTTTTTATTATTCGACTTCACAATATACACCCTATATTCAAGCCCAACATCCTGGATTGTAATGTGCACTGTTGAAGAATTTTGACCATTTTTTTGACATGACCATGTAGTTGTTAAAATTGTGTATTTTCTCTACGTAAAACTTTTACAAGAACAAGACTTTTTAATATAAGTATGAAAAATAAAACAATTGTTAATGTGTAAATAAGGTTTGTCAGGTAGATATATTTGTCCATATACACCTGCCTGGAATTTTACCCTGAATATAATGAAAGGGGGGAAAGTACCTGCAAAGTTAGAGGGCCAATGATAAGAATTGAGATCAGATTGTGGGGTATGAAAGAGAGTTATTTGGAGGCTAGGTTGGGGGCAGTCTGCTCTCTTTGGCGTGGCCACCTAGTACACGAGGTACCTTTTGCCTATGTCCAGGTGACCAGAATTGCTGTGAGTATCAGATAATTTAGTCTATGGTTACGGTAAGCAGAGTTTTGCTGGAGCTTGCTGGTATGTATGGGGGTTAGTAATTTATGCTTATTATTAAATAATTTAAGAACAATAGAGAGTGAGGGAAGTAAACATATTAGAGCAGCAGGAGTGAATGCCAGTGTAGGAACCATTAAGGGATCAGTTCCAGGCCTGGCTTGCTCAGGTATGCCATTTGGTGGTATTGAAGTTTGCTTTTTATGTAACTGGTGCCTCTGAGAGAAGTTCCATTCATGAGGATAGGGGCACTAGTACCCAGTTTATATTTAAAAAATAAAAATAATAAATTAGCATAATGGGCCACTAGGGCTCTGGAGAATAAAATGGTACAGTTAGCTACAATAACTGTCCAGAAACCTACCTATCATAAGGGCATATTTCATATGTTGGTTTTGCTGGACATACGCCTCTTTCATTTGAAGGATGGTAGTTTGTGGCAGCTGTTGGAAGAAGAGCATAGCAGAGTTGCTGTTGCCTTGTGGTATGGGTGCAAGCTTCTTGACCTGGTTTTTGTTGACCTGGATATGCGAAAGCTCCTCAGAGACTCTGGTGTGTGGGCCTAACAGCGGTTATGTTATGTGCGGCCACATGCTTGGCAGTTGGCAGGGAGCAGGGTGGCTTTCATAGACAATTGACAGCCTGTCTATGGCTGAGGAAGACAGCTTGGTTGAGTTATTTAAGAAAAAAATATATAAATATAAAACAGTTTACTAAAATAAAATAATAGATTGTTATTGAACTAATGAAAGAAGTAGCAGCCATGCAAGGTATGGAGGACAGCAAGCAGGTCATGGCCAGCAATCTGGGACTAATTCCAGACCTTTACAGTGTGGTGAGTGGCAGACACAGGGAGGTACATAGGGCAGTAGCTGGTAGGGGCTTCATTTTCCTAAACTATGAATGGTCTTTTTTTTTTCTTCCAAACTGGTATTTAAGGAGGGATTAGGATGATACACAGTTGCTGCGCTAGAAATAGGAACATTCTGGGGAAATACAGGCATAGTGAGAATGGAGTAGGGGTGTGAAGGAGAGGATGATGGTGAAGGTTTAGGTAAAGGTCATGCAGTAGTAGGCTGCAAGTCCGGGACTATGGTCTGAGTGAGAGGTTCTTCTTAGCTCCTTAGCAAGGATGGAGGAAGGTTGGTAGTATGAAAAGAGTTTGGGAGTATTTAGTTGTGTCATGAATGGTGGTGGGGCAGATAGGCACCATGGAGCATGATGTTTGTAGGGCAGTTAGGGTGGTTGGTATCATTCTTGCTGATTGTTTTGTGAAGCATTTAAGTATTTTAAAATAAAGGGGGAGCACAGGTACATAAGTGGGGCAAGAGGAGGCCAGGCAGGTTCAGAGCTTGGACCTGGGACAATTGACTCCTAGGCTTATCTCATGGCAATAATATATGAAAAAAAATTCTTCTCAGGGTTTGCCTGTGGCAGCTTATTTTCTAACCATTAGGGAGGCTACGAAGTGGAAAAGCATGGTAGTAGTATAACCAGCATTTTAGGAAGCTGAAAGTGGTGTATAGGTCATTATGCTGGGGGCGAAGACATGTGGATATATGACTTGGCACTATGATAGACAGAGCAGGGGACCAAGGCAAAACATACACAGGGGAATAGGGGAAATAGGCAGGGACATGCTGAGTTTTAAAAGTTTAAAGGTATTCCTGGCTCTCCTGCAAGTTTACCCATGTTTGCTCCACTTGTGGAGGCCTCCATCTGGCAACAAGATGATGTTGTAATAAAGGGGGAGTTCTCCAAGGGTCCTGGATGTCCCGTGAGTTGTTAGGCAGTTATCAGCAGGTTAGAGCAGCTTAAGAGGTAGGGGTGAGTTTTGGGAATTGAAAGGTTTCTCATCCTTTTGAGGTGTGACCGGAAGTCCTGCATTCCTAATTTCCCATTAAGATGTAAATCCTAGCTGCATTATTGAGGGATTTTATGAATCAAAATGCAGAAATACAGGTAGCATGGAGGTTTGCAGAGGGGTTTTCAATTAAATCGGGGTAGGGGGTATAATTTTTGTGAGTCAAAATTTGAAATCAGTGAAGGGAATGGAGACCATGGCACAAAGTCTCATGGCTAAGGAAGTTAAGGCCGGAAAGGTTCTAGGTGCATTTAAAGTATTGATGCTCACAGTTTTTAATGTGTTGCTTTTGGGTTTGGTGCCCAAGAAGATCCAGGGTAGTTTAGGTTAATTCAGCATCTGTTTTATCCTGAGGGAGGATCAGTGAATGACTATATTGTCAATTTGCCCTGCCAGGCAGACATATTTGTCCATATAGGCCTGCCTGGAATTTTACTAACTAAGTTAATGAGTTAGCTATTATGTGTGTTTAGTTTGTTATTTGGGAGTCTGGTGGTGGAGTAATTGTGGTTCATTAGTTTCAAGAGCCCGTCTTCTGTTCTCCCTTTGCTCTTTCACTGGTTTTACTACCTGTGTTGGACTGAGTGGTGGTACACTGCTCCAGGGCTTGGGGTCTGGTTAAATTACAGTCAGCAGCATGTTTTAATACTGCTTGTTCATTTTATTTATTTATTTTTTCATTGTTCGTTGTTGTAAGGTACCATTTTAAGTTTTTGTAAATGCAATAAACTGGTTACAATGGCTTTATTTGTGTCTTCACTGGTGATGGCACAATGGGAAAGAACAAATATCTTTGTTCTCTTTACATGTTGGTTTGCATGCATTGATTATATCGCTGTGAATCTTACAGTCCAGCTTGGTTTCTATTTGATTGTGTACATCACCATGGAGTGTGTGGTCAAATATTTAATCTGTTTGTGTGTCACTGATACTGTTAAATTATGTCTGCCTTTCAGAATCTTTAAAAAATGTATTGGTTCTTTATAACACAGTCAGGTTGTAGACTGTCTAAATAAATGGTGACCAGGATTCTAATTTCACATCTTCCTTTCCTGCTAGTGGTATTACAAAGATTGTGTGCTTAAGTTCAGTAAAGCTCTCTCTCGTGCTCTAAATCAGCCATTAGAGTCAAAGGCTATTTTGTTTGATTGGCTTTTGGTTTACCGTGAAGAATATTGGGATATTGGTTAATATGGTGATTACTCACAACCAACGAACATGTACTGCATGCAGAAGGGCTGGAGGTTATTATAGAAATGTTATAGAAAATATACTTTCACAAATACATTTATTAATACGCTGATACATTTGGTAAAATTTAAGCTTACAAAGAATGGATTTATATGTAGAAAGTTACAGAAATGTGAGCTTACATGGTTCTAGTCATGCTAATATTTATTTTGAAGAAGACTGACACATTTATAGTGAACTTGTTTTGAAAACATCATATGAGATCACTATTTCATAGATAAGTCACATATTTTGCAACATTCTGCTAGGGGGATCATTAATTTTTAAACACTCTAAAGTAACATGCCACATAGGTTTAATGAAGATAACAATAGAAGGGATGTCTTCTCTAAATATTACTGTATGAAATGACGTGTTTTTTTAATATGTACTTATATATATCTGTATATCTATCTTCATATGAGTCTATGGCAGACATTCAAAGTATTAAAACTTTGAATGCCTGACATAGCACTAAAACAGTTTGAATCACAAAGATTCAAATACACTATACATCGAATCACAAAGATTTAAAAAAAAAAAGCAAAATCTATTTTTTACAGCGGACAAGGTCCTCTGCACCCCCCACAACCCTTGCTAATTATATTTTACTACCAACTTTGAGATTGCACTATCTACCGGCTTTTTTATTTGTTAAGTTGCTGCTTCAATGTGTTGAAGGGATTCCATATATATATATATATATATATATATATATATATATATATATATATATATATACACGTATAGTCAGTACTATGTTGGATGGAGGCATTTATTGTCATTTGCAAAGCAATCCAAATATTCTTAGTAGTTAGCTTTCAAATTAATACAACAGATTTAACACACATACAAAAGGGAGGAAATTACCAAAGGGTGCTATTATGCAGATGGTTAAGGCTATGATCTAATAAAGAGTTTTATCCTGGATTTCATTTTGTCTCCTTTTGTTTTCATTTGAATGTTAACATGTATGAAATATAATGTACGTATTTTGCAGGTAGATAGCTAACCAGAGTAGAATGCAACTTTCTCAAACTCAAGTAATAAAAACATAAAGCAACCATTGTTTGAGCTTTAAGTTGCCCAGTTTATCGAGTACTTATAATACTAATTTCTGCTTCCAGGAAGAAACATTGTCCCTGAAGAAGTTTGATAGATGAAAGTGCTCATTACTTTGAATAAATACATTAGTGGATTACTTCCAACAAATAGGCGTTTCCTTTTCTTTTACTTGATGGTACCAGGGAGAACCAGCCACTCTGATTCCTTCTTCACTGTGAGTTGAATAACCCAGAAACCAAAAAGATGCAATGCAAAATGTTTCTGCATGTCATAGAAAGATGCCTTCAAGGTTGTTAGCATGTTTGCCTTTTACAAAAAAAAAAAAAAAAAAAAGATAAAATAACTGCAGCTCAGCTGAGATTTTTGGAATTATTGTGAGCTGAGTAAATGTCTTTCATTTGCTCATAATTTATTCTTTACTTGAAATTAAAGTTTGATGCACACCATAGATCATATACTACTGAGGTAAAGAGTTGACTGAGCATGATTTGATGCTAAAAATCAGAGTAGTTTGTTTTAAAAGAAATAATCAAGCAAGGTGCAGTCTTTTAAGAGAAGCAGAAATTAATTTATATAAAAATGTGAATGTGACAAAACAAATGAAATTACAAGTGCATAGTCAAAGGAGCTAAATTAGCAACTGGATGTATGTAAATAAAATGTAAGTCAAATGATAAAGAAAAATGTATGCCTGAAATGAGGATGTGCAATAAACATAACAGTGATGCAAAATAATACATAGGAGGCATGGCACTGTGAGTGTTCAAGTCTTGTGTACTTTGTCTGGTTATAAGAAATGCCTAACACTTAATAAGTTTTGGAATTCATGGTAGAAATAATCATTTTGTAAAGATGCATAAAAGAAAAGAAAACTAAGAGTGCTAAAAAGGAATACCATATAATTGAATCAAAACATAAATATTAAATGTTTGTGGATACTGTTAAATGGAAAGAACTAAGTATGTGTTGCATTATAAGCAATCTAATTGGTAGCATAACTACTGACAGGAGGGCTCAGAATTAACATAACTACTGACAGGAGGGCTCAGAATTAGCATAACTACTGACAGGAGGGCTCAAAATTAGCATAACTACTGACAGGAGGGCTCAGAATTGGCATAACTACTGACAGGAGGGCTCAGAATTAGCATAACTACTGACAGGAGGGCTCAGAATTAGCATAACTACTGACAGGAGGGCTCAGAATTGGCATAACTACTGACAGGAGGGCTCAGAATTAGCATAACTACTGACAGGAGGGCTCAGAATTGGCATAACTACTGACAGGAGGGCTCAGAATTAGCATAACTACTGACAGGAGGGCTCAGAATTAGCATAACTACTGACAGGAGGGCTCAGAATTAGCATAATTACTGACAGGAGGGCTCAGAATTAGCATAACTACAGACAGGAGGGCTCAGAGTTAGCATAACTACTGACAGAAGGGCTCAGAGTTAGCATAACTACTGACAGGAGGGCTCAGAGTTAGCATAACTACTGACAGGAGGGCTCAGAGTTAGCATAACTACAGACAGGAGGGCTCAGAGTTAGCACAACTACTGACAGGAGGGCTCAGAATTAGCATAACTACAGACAGGAGGGCTCAGAATTAGCATAACTACTGACAGAAGGGCTCAGAATTAATAAAGGGTTGACTTTATGCCAAACATAGATGCGGTGTGTAATATTATGTCTGAAAATACTTGAAGTTTACTTTAATTAAAGTACTGTGCAAGCTACTGACTTATTCAGGACACCATATAAAGCTACTTGGTCACTGCCATGTGACTGTAAAACTAGAAAATATAAGACCCTCTTGCAAATGCAGAGCTGAATCAGAAAGACAGATTGTCTGATGACTTGCCTACCATTTTTGGTATTTGCTTTGTGAAAAGATGAGCATAATGAAACATTGTTTATTCTAGGTTTAAGGAGTAAGCTTCTTGATGAATATTACAATCACAAGTCCTAAAAATTACTTCTGCCAGCCTACAGTATCAACTGCATAGCCAAAATGACACTGTATCTATTTATAGGCTTGGGTTGATTGTCTGAAAAATATTATATTTGATTTAGTGCCAGTAATAGATGCTCCAAGGAATGCACTAGTAGGGCTCATAAATGGAACTGAGTAGGAATTAAAGTGACTGGAAAGGTAAGTACCCTTAAGAAGCAGGGAGTGAAGAGAATAGGCAAGTTATATGGTTAAACCGGACAATATGTGCATTGGTGTTGCTTGGTGTGATCCAAATAAAGTGATTAAATGGCCTTTCATTTATGCCAAATGGTAACTGTTTTCTGTATTTTATGTCAGAGT
Organism: Protopterus annectens; assembly: GCF_019279795.1. Classification (NCBI taxonomy): domain Eukaryota; kingdom Metazoa; phylum Chordata; order Ceratodontiformes; family Protopteridae; genus Protopterus; species Protopterus annectens. The sequence goes on along the minus strand of NC_056746.1, from coordinate 308,215,681 downwards.
GTCTGATTTTAGTACAGCATTAGGAAGGTATCAATTCCAGATGCATTTTAAAAAGCAACTGCACTAGTAATTAAAGGCATCAAAGCTATAAATATAATTGATCAGATCAGATAGCAGCACATGTCCAGAGTCTAATGTACCTATTGAATACATTAAAACAGCATAAATTTATATTATATGAGACATATATGACTGACAAGTATGAAGTATATGGGCCGTGTTCTAACATAACAGGTGTTGAAGCCAGACTCATGGGAAGTCAGGGAAGTACTGTGAATGGTAAATTCAGATGATAAAGGGACATTAATGAGAGCTTTTGGAATGCTACATCATCTTATGTACAAATGAAATGCACTCAGATCAAGAATAAAAATTGTTAGGAATACTGTATGGATGTGAAGAATGCCATGAATATATGTATAATAAAGAAATAGAACTGGAAACAGAGCATTACATTTTGTAAACATATTCAGAATGTTTTTACGTAAAATACCTCTGAAGTTTTCAAGGATGTTGCTTTATCATCAGATGTATGACTTGAAAAGTGAAGTACAGACATATACATGTACATATAGATATATCAATATATCATATCAAGTAGGGTATATTTAGCAGAAAAGAGAGTTACTAGAAGAGCTAGAGATTTTTGCACAATGCCACTTTTGCCCATGACAAATGTGAAAAGGTTTTGGAGGTGTAGTGACATGGATTTCGGCATGAAATTACTAAAGAGTAGTAATATTGAAAAGTTTATTAAATGTAAAATCAGCAATCAGAAAGGAAATTCAGTCTTACTCTTATTTCATTGTGCAAATAACTTGCGCCCAAGACCTGATGTTTAAACTTGGCAATATTATTGTGCACAACCAGCTAAGAGAGACATTTAAATGAATATATACATCATATCATTCATATAGTGAAATGTATGAAAAGAGGAAGATATTTTAGTCATAGAACATGAATGTTAGCAATGATCAAATGATAGAAAACTAGTGATATATGTAAGCAATATGGCCGATGACAGTAATCGGCATGAAAGAAGGTCATCCATGAAGTTGAGCAGTCACTGATTCGTTTTAGGTCAGAGAAGCCATGTACTTAATATGAATAGATTATTACTTTGCGCAACCAGAAGTGATTCAATCTAAAGCTACGTCAAGAAGAAGTGAGATAAGAACAACCAAGTCTGTTTTTTCAAAGCAAAGCATAGCTGATATTGCCATATCAGACAAGAGACCACAGTTTTACAGCATGCAGTTTAAAAGTCATTGACATGAGTATAAATGCCAATGTGTAACTACAAGTTCAATTACCCACATTCTAATGGACATGTGAAGAGAACTATCAAGGAAATGGGAACCTGATAAACGTAGCAGTGCGTGACTGCCATCTTGCAGTGCTGGATTGTACTAATCCTCCATTGTAAAATCTCAGTCTCTCACTACCTCATGTACTTATCAGTTGGAGAACAAAAAGCAAATGACCAATGTCAACAACCTTAGTAAGCCAGAGTACAAGTGAGAGTGGAAATAATTTAACAAATGCAGACATTAGTATTATAAGCACTTCATAAGACTCTCAGAACTACAGATAGAACTCAAAGTAAGAGTACAGCAGTTGTGGTGTGATAAGAATCATAAAGCTGCAGCAAATTGTCTAACAGCTGAATTGAGGTCCTACATTTCTCAAAGAATAGATGGAATGCTAAATAGTAAAAACTGAAGCCATCTCTTTAAGACAAAAATGTCTAGTCCAGAGAGGCAGATACAGGTTGAGAAAGAAAAGAGATACACTGATATATTATAGCCATGCAAGAATGTTACATAGAGGAAATATTTCTTCCAGGTCTTCATTGGATTGAGAGTAATCAGAACTATCTTTGTTTCTTCAAAAAGGTTTATTGAATATATGTTATACACAATATGAGTAGCATAACTTTGTAAATATCACAAGTAAATAAATGACAATATAGTAAAGAAATCAATCATTATCAGAATTACAACATCCATATAAAAAATCAAATATCTAACAAAAACAACTATATAAATTGTATAGAAATCACATTTGGCTTTCAAGTATAATTTGCCAAAACTATCACGAGAATAAGCTGGGGACATCTGATAAGAAATAATACATTTTGAGATTTTAACAAAATAATAAAGAAAATTTGTATTTTTGATAATTTAGTTTAACTAGTATGTCTGCTATCGTAGGCCATAATTTGAAGCTATCTTAAAGGGAAAAAAAAAAAAAAAAACGGACAGAGCAGTCCCTTTAAATATATCCTAAACTGGAAAGACTGGTAGAAAAAACAGATGGCTATACGGAGAGTTCGTAATTTGAGTTTGATATCAAAGACTGGAAAGTTGCATTCGCTGAAATGTTTATGGAATGTGAATCAGAATCTTAAGTAAAAAAAAAAAAAAAATTAATGCAAAGTTAAAGATAATTTAAAGTTTTTCAGTATACAGTAATGCATGATACCACATGAAATACTTGTACAACAGTGCCGTTTATTACTAAAAATGGATTTAGTACTTTGGGCTTTATTTCATTGGTTAAAAAAATAATCATGTCATTACAGTTATAACATGAAACAATGTAAATATTTAACATACACACATTAAAATTAAATTAAAGACATTAAAGAAAAATAAAGCACAATAAGATAAACTATATACTATACACAGAAATAAGGGATTGATATTAGAAGAAATTAATTGCACATTGCCAAGGGTGTAAATGCTAATTGTTTTTTATAATATCTATTGGCATAGACAACTGTCTGTAATTGACAATAGGCTATTTGAAGAGATAGATCTTCAGAGAGTGCTTGTGTCCAGTCTTTATGGAAAACTCACAAACAGGAAAATGAATGTTATGTGGTATATGGCCTTCTAGAAAACATTCATAATAAATAAAGGTCTAATGCAAGCTAGTTACACATCTAAGGAACCACAACAAAAAACACACCAAAATACGGTCTCTCCAATGAATGCAATGACCAGGATCCAAAATGGAAAATAAATTCAACTGCTTTAAGCTGCTGCAAGGAACAAACATGTAGTAAAACAAATGTACTTTATTCTAGTGCCTCTGTGTCACCACAAGGATAAAAAAGCCACATAAAACAATCTCTTTTATAATTAATTACAAATTACATTCAATTAATCAGTTAAATATACTTCAAATTTAAAGCAAACACTTCCAATTTAACTCATTGTTCAAACCTTTAGGAACCAAAGTTTTATACTTTAAAATATATGTACTTTCCTTATATAATAACTTATGTTTTAATATATTCTGCTTTGTGCTTCCTTGCAGCTTGAAGCAGTTGAATTTATTTTCTATTTTGGATCCTGGTCATTGCATTAGTTACACATCTAAACTGAGTCTTTATTGGGTACCCTGACAGACATTAGAAATGTTGAAGATTTCTGATATAGTTTGGGAGACTTTTTGTTATTTAAAGGATTTTAGATGTTATTTGTAGTGCTTGGGTAATTGCAAGAAAGGTTACATTTTTATTTTCTAGATATATAATTTAGTTAGGATACTTTTTATATAATTTTGTTAATCTTCCATCTGCATTTCCAGGGAAGCTACCACCATTTCTAATAGAAATGGTCCCTAATTTATGGTCTGGTTTAACAAGGGAAGATGATAGATATGTGAGGTCAGAATCAAGGGTATTTGGGCAACTGGCAGGGTGGTAAACTGTTTGTTTAAAAGAGTTAACATTTATAATGCCCAAGAAGCTTTCAGCATGCTGACCATTAGCACTGCAGATCAGCTAATTTATTGACAAGCAGTTCAAGTCCCCCAACAGAAAGGTATTGGAATTAATGGGTATTTCAGCTAAGTCATGGTCAGATGGGAATCTAGAGGGTGTTGTATACCTAGCTATGGTGTGTCAATTAATCTTGTTTAGGGTGATTTGGAGATCTAAGAGTTCAAATTTTAGGTCCTGAGGAGCCAGTCATGAGGTAATGTTACCCTTTTCAATAATGATTCTCCCAGTCTGTAGCATTTATGCCCTATTAAACTTTTTTTAGTGTACAACATGTTGAATTTGGATGAACCGTCACAACACTTTATGCACGTGTTTCCCTGGCTCTTGCATTATATAACCGCTCACATGTTTAAAGATTTATGTCATGTGAAAAGCAGTGTTTGTAACACTTCATTTTTTTCTTTCTAACTGGACTTATAAACATATTAGAATCTCTGAAGATTCACCTCTCACTTTCATGCTGTTTAATTTCACATTATGTCTGAGTGCAGCAGGGGCTTAAATGACAATAAATTTGTTACTGCTGACAGTAAGAGCATCCAGAGAAGGAGGAATTCCTGCAGCTAACTGATTTCTGACTTTATAAAATAGAAATTATGCACCATTGTTTAGAAAAACACAAAAAAAGACAGTGCAGTATGTTTAGCCAAAGCCCCAAATCACCTTTATGTATCACTTAATACTTGGTTAAAATTAAATGAAATGCAGTAATAACTATTTAGAGTGTTGCAATCGCATTATACTGTATAGAACACCAAGATAAGGCAATAAATATATATGTTTCAGTTCCTGAAGATGGTGGTCATTTAAATGCTTTTCTTTGAAAGATGGGCGTACTGCTTCTATGTATTTCAATCTTGCCTCAATCAAAGACATTAAACTGTTTCATAATATTCTCTTAATCTATATCTTATGAAGAGCAGTACATCTGACAGGACTATTTTTTCTTTACAAATATTGTCAAGTATGCTCATCAAAAGTATATTCTCTTAGTCACCAATGTTCCATGATCATTATAAATATTCAACATCACCTGGTCTATGTCCGTGTTTTCATTGATCCTTTTATTCTCTGATAACGACTTTACCATATCAGTATGTTGATGACTTGCTTGAAGTTATTTATGTGCTGTGTTGCCTTCCTGCATAGTTACATGGCATTAAGTGGTGACACTTCCTAGCATTACAAGGATTATAGCTCAATTTTATTATTGCAATGTCAATGAGGGTAGAGGGAAAAGTGTAGTCAACAAGCATTCATGTTAATTTAGAAGCTACCTTGCCTTTAGCAACATCCCAACTTTATTCGCTCATGAATATCCTTGGCAGCAAAATTATTTTTTTGCATATCATACACACTCATTATCACTATCATAGAGACTAGAGGTATGATGTGGTAGGTTTCACAGCTAGGGACAGTATTATTATTCAAAGCCTCAAGCATATAGAATTAATTAGTTCTGACTAGGCCTTACTCCCTGATTTTAAATAGGAGGAGTTACATCTGAAAATGAGATAGGAGTATTCTACTGAGAATGTGGATCAAATGTTTTTTAATGTCTTAGTTGTTATTTCTCCATTATTGCAAAGGTTTCATGCTGTTATTCTTCATATCTTGGAAAGGAACATGGCATCATGTCCTACCTAAATATGTTAAAAGAGAGTGTTAAAGATGTCTTTTTGTTTTATTTAAATGCCATTAGCTCACAGTATAGTGAAACTATGTGTGTATTACTTAACCTATTTCATTTTGTTGTGTGCCATTTATCTCTTTCTATTTGTAATACTGCGGTGAGTCCCATATGAGCAAAGTAATATGTGCTTATAATTCAGCCAAACTGTATGCAGAATTAATCTTCCAGGTATGTTATAAACTGAATTCATGCCTTGATGCCATAACACATTTCCTGTTATAAAAGCACATACACTGATCTTATTCCTTTTTTCATAACATTAACTGCGAATATATGATGATTCCTACTGACTTGGTGTCTTTGCATCTCACAGTTTATGACCTACTCTAACTTTTTGCACATACCAGATCAATAGTATTAAGTAACTTAGCTGGATAAAGCATTATTTGCTTTTGTTATTATATTTGCCATATCTTTACTGTGGTTCTGATGATACTATTTCCAGTTATAATCTGTTTTATGTTTTTGGTCAATTTAAACATCCTAGTCCTATTTTTCCTTATTTATAGAGGCACATCTTAGAATTGTTGAGAATTTAGAGTTACTGCAATGGAATGTGATCTGTTTAATGAAAAAGAATGGATAAGATAGGGCTCAACAGATAACTCAATGAACTACTGTAAATATTCTGGGAAGATGAGACAGGATACAATTTCCCAATTTACAATCTGTGCTCTGACAGGAAGGTAAATAGAGATGCATTAATGAACATGGTTAGACAACTGATATACTCACAATCTGACTAGGGTAAGGGGGGATTTATAATGTAAAATGCTTTTTAGAGACCTAGAAAAAGTGCAAATGTATGCTGGCTAAGATTTAACTTATCCTGCATATAGGTTGTGAAAGATAAACAAGCAGCTTCTTCAGTTACATCCTTGTTGGAATCAGAAGGAACATGGATACAGGACAGAGGTAGTGATTTAAGCTTGTCTGTCTTGACAGTTACCAAGATGGATTCCCCACATGTAGCTGAAGTAACTGAATGCAACTGGAGAGAGAAGAAACATAGTACATAGTATAGGTGACAGGAACCCCAAATGTCCCATTATGTGACCTGTCACATTTGAGAATCTCATACTCAAGACTAACTACTTCAGAGTCCATAGATTGAGCCTGTATCCATATTTCAATAATGGCTAAGATGGCAAATTTATAAAAAGGTAGTCAAGTGTATATGATAGCTTGTATATACTTTGGGAATTCATGTATGCAATCATCAAACCTTTAGCCATTTGCCAGTATGGACTGGTGTTCAGAGCATGGTATCAATCAAAAACTGTAATTGTGGAAAACTTCTGCTCATGATGGGCTGACATCTCATTTTTACAAATGGAGTCATGGAAGAAGTTAAATGTCCAATCTCAACATTTTATATATGCTGCAGAAAAAAAACATTTCTCTAATGAGTTTTTATATACTTTCCCAGAATGGTTCCTGGTTCCTAAGTCAAGAATGGATAAATAATATATTAAAACAAATGGAACACTTTCATTTTTAAATGTGAATTTTAAAATTCTGGCTAATATTTCAGCAGCCGAAGTGGCACAGCTGACAAATAGTATAAGTACAGGACAGATAATATGTTTCAGACCATTCAGAAAGCAGTTATTGCTGCAAAAAGGTTCTGGAAAATCACAGAAAATGCCTCTCTTTCTCTCAGTAGACCTTTTTAATGTGTGATCACATTCCGTGGAGCTTTTTACAGGGGATTTTAGAAGAGGTTAGCAAACAAAAATTCTTCAGCATCCTGTTTAAATGTTACACCTGCTCTAATGGGTAAGGATAGCCTGGGATGATAGGACATTATTCCTTCAATTAGTATTACAGTATGGTGCTAAATGGAGATGTCTACTCTTTTTTGTTGTTCACATTTATATCAAACACCTAATAAGACTTATATATAAAATGTAACATCTAAAAGAAATAAAGTATGTGACATGCACCAGAAATATCTGTATATACAAGCAATTTTCTGCTTCATATACTAAAAGTCTCAGATAGCCTATGAAATTCTGTAAGGACTCTTGTATGTTTTAGAGGATGGCAACTTGTATCATTAGTAAAGGAAAAAGGAAACCCTGAAAATAACTCACATTGTATTGTTTGAGAACTAGAAAGTTGCATGATATCCTAATGTCATTAACTATATTATTCACTGTTCTTGGCTTTTCTTGGGTTTGTCTTTTGCTTTAATTACACTGAACTTTAAGCTGGAAGGGAGTACACATATATTACTCATGCTAGTGAGTGGTTGCAAGGTTAAACACTGCTGTAAGAAAGCTATTTGTGTATTCATAAGGGTACTGGCTGTGATAGCTGCTTGGATTAACAGACATCCTGTATCCCCTCTGTATTTTAAATGATTTGCTGTCCTGGGCTTTTCTTGTACCTGCCTTTTGTTATAATTACACTAGACTTTATGGTTGGGGACATGTACATATATTATTCACTCTTGCAAGTGACTGAAAACATAGGGCAACCCTTGTGGTGGGAGAGGTGAGGAGAGGCAGGTGGTCTTTATAGGTTCATAGGTTCATAGATTGGTATTAAGCTAACTGCCCTTGTGAGCCATTTTAAGCCTAGCCAATTATCCCTTGTGAGACTCAAGCCCTGCACCTTGTGTTTGTAAGGCAAACACCTTAACCATTAGGCCACCTTCCCATTTATACAAATTATTACTTTTGTTCTTAGTATTGCTTTTCCTTACTATAGAAATAGGGAAGACATGGGAAAATACTGCCTAAATAATCTACTAGATCAAGACTATTTACAATTATACAAAGGGTGTATGACTCTTTAGGGAATTCTCATTGTCTAAAATGTAAGAGGTTCCAGCTGCGGTAATGAAAGCAAACTATAGTGAAGCTGGTATTCAAGTGCAGAACAGGAAAACTAATGTTCTTATTTTCCCAATAGTCAACATTCAAGAAAACTAGGAGACGCAGACTGAAGATCACATAATTGTGAAATCTTTGTCAGAAACTGGGATGAGAACAGTTGCAAACTCTCAAGACTTTGAAAATTATAATAATAAAGCAAATTAGAAAATAATATCAAATGGTGAGACTGAGTTAATCTCTCAGAAAGAGGGGAGTGACTCAATCTTGTTTACTAACACATGCAGCAAAGAAGATGGGAGGTACACCGTTGTAAATTTAAAAGATTTTGAAAGTTATAACAATAAGTCAGATGGCAAAATAAAAGCATATAGTCATCTTGAGTCTATCTCTGAAACAGTGAGCAGTGGCTCAGTTAAATCTACTAAAACTAAAGACTCGGCTAATCACAGGTTTTAGCTACCTCTATGTAATAAAGAATAACATTATATGGAATTTGTGAGTTTAGAAACAGTAAGAAAGAAAAAAAGACATGCTTTCAGGGAGTTTCTCATAACAGTAGCTCTTTTGATGTTTCTACGACACAATGTACTAATTTAGAAATAGATCTATCAGGCAAGAATTTTAAAGCTCAACCAGTAATTGTTTTGGTTATTGTTTAGTGAGGGAAAAACAGATCTTAGACATTGAAAACTCATTACCTAAGAGGGATACAAAATCTGTAGTCTATAATAAAGAGAGACAGTATTACAGTTTCTTCTTTAAGTGGAGCTAGAATGGATGATATTAGGAGAGCTTTACAGAAATTAGTTAAAAGAGTTAAGAGATATGATAGTGTTATTATTGCTAGTTCTAATGATGTAGGAAGAGTTAATATGATCACTTTTGAGTATGAAATAAATCAAATTATTACATTAAGAAAATAATTTGGATTTAGGGCTATTTTATGTGATATTTCTCCAGCTCCTTTACATAGGGACAGCTTATTAAGAGTGGCAAGACAATTTATAAATATTATTAGAAAACATTCTTTCTTGAGGTGATAACCTTATGTAAGAGAGGTCAACAAGAATAACTAACTTTGTTCAAGATAAAATTGACCTGAGCCATTAAGGGGAATAGATCATTTTCTGACAAGATATCTCATATGCCACCTGGTGGACAGCCAACTGGCTCCCAGACAGGACCCAGGAAGTTATAATTGGGGAGTCCACCTCTACAAAGTGGCCATTCACAAGTGGAGTCCCTCAGGGATCAGTCTTTGGGCAGCTCCTTTTTGGCATTTACTTCTCAGAAGTCAAGGCTAATGTCAGCGGAGCTGTCACTAAATCCCACATTGACACAGATGTTCTCCAGGAGGGGATGACACAGGCAAACAACTGGTGTCAGAGCTATGGACTAAACCTAAATGCCAAGAAATGCATGATAGTATCCTTTGGGAAGTCATCCATCCCTGATAACTATCATATTGACAACACACTCCTTAGAGCTGACCCAGTAGTAAGGGACTTAGTGACACACATAGATGGTAATCTAACCTTTGCCCATCACGTGTCTACAGTAGTGAGGAAATTATTCTATGATGCACAACTTATAAACAAAGGCATGGCATCTAAGTCCAAGGAAGTTATTGTTCTACTGCATTTGTCATTCATCACACCTATCAATGAGTACACTGCCTCCTTTGGTATGTACCTCACAAGGCATATCGAACAACTGGAACAGCCACAGAGGTTTTTCACTAAAAGAATACAGGGTGTAAGTAAAATGTCCTATGTAGACCGCCTCAAGGCCCTATCCCGGTATTCTGTCTCCTACAGGCTGTTGAGGGGAGATCTATGCCTGACATACAGGGAATTGTCAGACTCCACTCTGATGGACCTCTTGCATATCTGCAAAACAAACAGCACCAGAATTACCCATTCTAAAGACTTTAACCTTGCCTGTGATATAAATAGGACCTACTGGAGAGAAAGGTATGTATCCCATAGACTATCCCCATCTATGGAACAGGTTCTCCAAATTGCATGGGGAACTGGAAATTCATCCCTGGTTGGGCAACTATGTCTCTAATGGACACAGGCAACCTGTAAATGGTTCATCTCCTAGGCTCCTACTTATGCTTATCAAGGGTATCAGAACTTGTCAGAGATTTGGGATGCATGGCTAGGCTTAAAAAGACCCTTGTGATCATTAGCCTAGTAATCACCTATGAACCTAGATGTTAGAGATCTGTTTAGAGCCAGAAAGGATAATAAGATATTAAAATGTTTCATACCTAGAAATGCAAGCAATATTTTTCTGCTTTAAAAATATAGATTTTCATGTAATATTGATTACTGAAACTTAGTTCTCTGAAATTAATATACCAGTTGCTCTTTGAGATTGCACAGGATAACATAATTATAGAGCGGATGTGAAAAGTGGGTTTTTACATCTATGCGAACATTAAACATTCTTTGGATATTATTTTTAGTACCAATATACATCAAATAATTGGATTAGTATCTGTATGAATAAACATGATTAGATCATTGCTGTGTTTTACAGACCTCCTAATCAGTGCAAGGAAGAGCTGGTGACTTTCATTACTGCTTTGAGTGACTTTTTTAAAGATGGTTATGACATCATTGCTGGGAAATTAAACACTCCAAATGCTGACTGTGAATCACATTCTGGGAATAATAGTTCTTTTGGACTAACAGTAAAATTAAGCAAGGTTCAAGGATACTCAAAGATAGCTATAAAACCTACAAGAAAAGCTATAATCTTGAAATAAGTTCTGGTTAAAGAAGTCACCGGTAATGGTGACTGTACTTTTATTTGCAAGAGCTTGATGGTTCTGTCCATTTATGTATGCCATAGAAACTAGCTTTAGATTACTTTACGGGATCAAATTTACAAAACACTGCAAGAAAGACTTCTTATAAAGTTGACTATAGTCCAATAATAAAGGAAAATTATAAGTTTAATTTGAATGAGATATCAAAGCATAAGAAAATCTCTGATTCATGGGGCAGTTTTTATGAATTTATTAACTCACTGGTCATGAAATCTGTACTGACAATGTATCTTGTTCATGTTAACAGTTCCTGTCCATGGTAGACAATGAAACTTGAAAAGGGAAAAAGAAGAAAAGTCATTTTTGGCACTTTCATAAACGGTATCCGGGTGTGTACAATGAAATCAATTTGCAAAGGGTAAGCTAAAATTTAGAAAACTGTTGTCTTTCTAGACAGTTATGAGTTTAAACTGGCTGAAAGCAGCACACATTATTCAAACATTTAAGGAACCGTAGAAAATATAGCAGTCAGCTATAATGCTGGGCATTGCAGAGATGTAACTATTTAAAAGAGCTGAGGTAAAACACTGATATTGTTTTTGGTGGTTCTAATGGCATAGGAATGACTAATATGCTCTCCTTTCAGTGTGAAGTAAATTGGATTATTATATTAAGAAAAGGATTAGGATTTAGGGCTATTTTATGTGATATTTCCCCAGCTGCTTGACATAGGGACAGCTTAACAGTGGCAAGATAAATTATAAATATTAGAAGACAGAGTTTGCACTTCTTCCTTCAGGAGATAACCTCATAGGAAAAGAGGCCAAGTATAACTTACTTTGTCTAAGATAAAATCCATCTGAGCCATTAAAGGAATAGATTACATTCTAACAAGATAATTAAAATGATCAAAACTTATTTTAATAGGTGGTGAAGATGTGTTTAGAACCAAAAAAGACTATATAGGATTAAAATGTTTTCTGACTAATGCTGGAAGTTTAAACAATATGTTGTCTGTCTTAGAACGTGTACAATTGATTACTGAAGCTTGGTTCTCAAAAGTTAATAAACCTATTGGTCTTCATGGCTTCACAGGATCTCATAATTATAGAGAGGATAAGAAGGGTGTTTTTTATCTATATGAATCTTAAGCATCTCTCAGCTATTATTTTTAATAGCAATATTCATGAAATGACTGGGTTAATACCTGTATAACAAACATGAACGGAATGCTGCTATATTTTATAGACTTCCTAATCAGCATAAATGAGGCTTGGCACAAGCCAAGTTGTCCTGGGACATCTTCAAGGGGGTGTTAGGTTGATATTGATAGAAGTTCAGTGGGTTGGGGAGGTGAAAGGGTTAAATTGTGGGAGGGTTGATTAGAAGGAAATGAGATAAAGGTGGGAGGTGCTGAAGGGATTTAGATGAGTGTAGCTGGGTAAGTAATCACATTTTGGCATGAACTTGCAGAGAAGAGGGACAGGTTTGCCCTCTTCTGTTCCCCTTCTGGTGTCTGGTGTCAAGGAGTTTTCTTGAATAGATAAGCAGGCAGAGGTAAGGACGCTGCTTATTTGGTTGGAATGTAATTCAGTGAATGGTTTATGAAGCTTCATAAGTAAAGTAAATGAGCAAAGGTATGGATGCTGCTTACTGGACAGGATGAGCAGGTACGCTGTCCTGATTAACATTACAAGGAGTTTTATAAGTAAAGTAAGTGAGCAAAGGTATGGGTGCTGCTTTCTGGGGCAGGATGCGCAGGTACGCTGTCCTGATTAATATTATAAGGATGTTTATAAGTAAAGTAAGTGAGCAAAGGTATGGGTGCTGCTTACTGGGGCAGGATGAGCAGGTACGCTGTCCTGATTAACATTGAAAAGATGTTTATGCTGCGTTTAGAACTGACTACACTATGTCCAGTTGTATTTAACAAATTTTGGTAATCATAGTTATGTTATGGAAGTTTTAATAAAGGTCGTCAAATGTCATTCGGTGTGTTGTGTTTATTGAAGGGGACCGGGACAAGTAAGAATTTAATACTTTCATTACTGCTTTGCATAACCTCTTTGTAAGTGGTTGTGACATCATTGATGGTAAATTAAAATACCTCAAATGTCAGTCGGTAATTCCAATCTGGGAATAATAGTTGTCTGGTACTAACAATGGAGTTTATTTTATTCATTTATTTTACATTTGTTAACCGGGAAAGTCCAACTGGATACATATCCATGCTCAGTGGAGGCCCAGGGAGAAAAGCTCCAAAATACAGTATACATTTAACAAATAAAATGAAGTATAATAACAACAGTATGGATATTAATACATATATATACAAAGATTCCAGGAGATATTAAGAGAAAAAATAGAGTACATTAGGAAGTAAGGAAAAGGATGTAGTACACTATCTGGGTAGAAATGCCAGTAGAAATGAGGAAAGAGAAAATATAAAGCAAAAAGCCGCTTAGAGAGGTATAGTGAGGGAGATTAACCTGGGCTAGTGCAGGTGCACATCCACTGGTTGGTGAAATCATTTTGTGCTGCAATTTTAGACTTTGTTAGAGGGGGTTCTAGGATTAAGGCAAGAGTTCTAGGGTTAAGGCAAGAGTTAAAAGGATTTTGGATACTCACATACAGGTACAAAACCGACAAGAATGGATAAAATCTTGGATGTAGTTCTGGTTAAGCAATGCTTTGCTAATGGTGACTGCTATTTATTTGCAAGAGCTTGATGGTTCTGACCATTTATGTTTTTCATGGAAACTAGCTTTAAATGACTTTAAAGGACTAAATTTGCAAACCAGCACAAGAAGACATTTTATAAAGTTGACTACAGTACATTAATAAAGGAAATAAAAAGTGGAACTGCAACGAGATAATGAAGCATAAGAAAATATCAATCTTGTGGTATATTTTCTATGAACTTATTGACTCCCTAGTCATGAAACATGTCATGAAACAATTTCCCAACTGTGTTAAAACTTGAAAAGGAAAAAAAAGACAAGACATTTTGGCAGATTTATGAAAGTTGTTTGAGTGTGTATAATAAAATTCAATTTCCAAAAGGGTTTGCTAAGATTTAGAAGCCTTTACCATCTTACTAGATGTAGGTGTGACCTTAAACTTGTTCAACACACAGCAGTTAATAACGATACATTACTCAAACACTTATGGAAGTGTAGAAAAATAAGCAATTAATTATAACACTGAAACAGCACACAGTTATAGTAACTAAACCTAATTTGTTGGCTAATATAGTTGTAAATTGTCATGATTGAAATCCAGATCAGAGCCTGATGGACTCATACCTCTCAACCTCCAAGTGCAAGAATTCTGGATGAAGCCAAAATGGAGGGTGAGGGGCAGAGCAAAAATCAGGAACAGATTTCAGATATTGCTCTTATAAAGCTTACACAATTGCTAGAAGAACATGTTTTGAATTAGCATGCATTTTCTGAAGGAAACAAAGTCTGAAACTGTAAAATGTATCATTTAGTGTCTTCAACCATAAGTGATTTGCCAGAAAACCACAAATTTTCTGAGGAACAAGCCAAAAACATGAGGCAAAAATCTGGACATTCTGCAAAATTCTGAACAGTTAAAAGGTATGGCTAGACTTTTATAACTTAGAATTATGTCCTAATATATTAACAGAGTCCATGCAGAAGGTTTTCAAACTACTACAGTGAGCTAGACCTGATGGTGTTAATCGATTTTTTCCTATCAAATATAGTTGCCCTTATGTTCACTTGTCTACTTTATTTATTTCAGAATTCTCTTACTGCTGGAATTGCTACATCTTTTTAAAAAGACACATTCATGAACCAATATCCAAATGGGGGTGCATCTAATTCCATTGATAACTTCTAACCAATCAACTTGATTTGCATTCTGGGTAAATGTTTTTAATGCATTTTACCTGATTAAATCTGTGAAAACATATATTCCGGTTTGGACATTTACTAACATGGATTTATGTTTTATCATTCCTGTTTAACAAAATCAGTTTTTACCAGTTAACTTGGGATGCTATGAATCAAGGCCTAATGGTAGCTATTGTATATTTGGACATGGCCAAGGCTTTTAATACTGTGCCATGTGTGGAAATGCTAAGCACTATGAAGCAGAGTGAGATGGTCAAAACATTCAATACTGTGCCATGTGTGGAAATACTAAGCACTATGAAGCAGTGGAAATACTAAGCACTATGAAGCAGAGAGAGATGGCCAAGGCTTTTAATACTGTGCCATGTGTGGAAATGCTAAGCACTATGAAGCAGAGTGAGATGGTCAAAACATTCAATACTGTGCCATGTGTGGAAATACTAAGCACTATGAAGCAGAGAGAGATGGCCAAGGCTTTTAATACTGTGCCATGTATGGAAATGCTAAGCACTATGAAGCAGAGTGAGATGGCCAAGGCTTTTAATACTGTGCCACGTATGGAAATGCTAAGCACTATGAAGCAGAGTGAGATGGTCAAAACATTCAATACTGTGCCATGTGTGGAAATACTAAGCACTATGAAGCAGAGTGAGATGGCCAAGGCTTTTAATACTGTGCCACGTGTGGAAATACTAAGCACTATGAAGCAGAGTGAGATTAAGGACTATGGCATAAGTTAGGTAGGAAACTAGTTACAGTAAATAAAAATACAGAAGTTGATGTTCTGCAGGGCTTGGTGTTGACGCCACATTTGTTTACCATTTTCATGTTTACTTTTCAACACATGGTAATATTTGGTTCATCAAATTTGCAGACAGCACAAAGGTTCGGTCTATAGAGCGTGACCAATTTAGAATGCAATGTTTTATGGACATATTATAGTACTGGTCAAGGCATAGTGCTGTGGTGCTTAGTGCAAAAATCTGCATTATACATATGCTTTGAGTAAATATGATTTTTGAAAATGCATCTACTATTATAGATCTTGGGGTAGGAACAGATAGTAAATTTTCATTTGAAGCAAATATAAGGAATGTTATATGGGTATTAAAGACATTTGATGTACCATTACCAGTAGGAATAAACAAGGCTACTGGTACTCTGCAAGTCGGAGGCTAGATCACATAAGGAATACAACGTGGCTGTCTATTCTTATAACTGTGATCAGTTTAAAAGGTTAGAAAGAGCACAGAATTGTTTTACTAAACAAATGATTTAAGTTTAGGAAATGGACTATAAAAAAGGCTTAAAATGCTGTCTCTAAACTATAAAGATAAAAAGAAGTTCCTTTCATTTGCAGAGTGCAATTGTTGTGAAATGCTCTCTTTTACAGACTAAGAAAGGCAGAAGGTTTTAAGCCTTTGAAGTGTGGCCTAGATTGTTGGTTTAGTAATAGGGTTTATGAACCTGTCCTGATAGTAGGCACACTTATAGATGGCCCATATTAAGGCGCCAAGTTTGTTTCAATGAAAAACAGTGAAACATTACTTTAAGATTTATATCTTAAAATGGAATAAAATAAATGAGAGAAATAAACATGGATAGATTAGGATATGGTTACTAGTATAGACTAAGCCACACAAGGCTACGAGAGGCTAACATAGAAAATGATGAATAGAGAATATTTTCACAATTACAATAGACTGCTGTTTCAGCTCCAACCAGTGTACTGATAAATACATTACCCAAATGATTACTATTTCAGTAATGCAACTATGCATCATGCAGAAATAGTTTAAAAAGTAGGCAGCACATTTTGGAGTTCACCTGCATTAAACGTAGACTGAAGATTAGCCTTAAAATCCAGTAAGTAGTAAAGACAAGATAGCTTTAGACTTGTTTTCTTTTGTTTTGATTTGTTTGACATAAAGTATTTCCAGTCCTCCTACAATATAATGCTTATGGTTTCCATAATATTTTTGTCAAATATACATTAACTTTTGCTTCCTTCAGAGTCAGCAAGAATAGCAGGGTTTTACAGTGCTCTCTCTCTCACACACACACGCACACACACGCACACACACGCACCTCACACATAATGAAATTAACAGCTGCATATACAGCACTCCAGACAATTCTGATACGAGAACGTTCCAAAAGATAATTGGTTAGTGATATCTTGACCTACTATACTATGTGACTTTGTGCTTTTTGGGTCAGTGTCAGTGGTAATTCCATCTGTTTTACATTTCTTGCTCAGTATTTTTTCTTGCTGCTTAGTGAGGTATTTAGGTGACATCTTTCAACTATGAAAAAAAATTGTATCCTCTGGGAACTATATTTCATTCACAGTCTGGTTCTGACAACTCAGAACTCTTTAGGGTTGTCAGATGTGAGGTATACATTTCTGAAGTCATTTTCCTACATATTTATGAATGTTAACATTTTCCATTTTATATTAAATTTGCCAGCATTGGCTTACAGTGGTTTACTTCATAATGCCTCTGCTGTGTAAGCAGTGATCTTAGATTGTTGACATTGTGCTGCAAACCACATGTATCAGTATGATTTATTCTTGTCTCATTTCTCTGGTGTGCAGTGCCTTACAAGGAAACTATCATTTTTGGTAATCATAAAAAGGGTTGTTTAACTGTATGCTAAATAAAAATTTTAATATTACAGAGTACTTGCCCCGGAAATTGTTTAATTTGGCATACCTTTATCTTTGTCTGCTTGCCTCTTCCTCTCTTTCTCTCTCTCCCTCTTTCTTATAGTTATACAATCACACTGTCTTTCTTTCTTTCTTCCTTCAGACAGAGATAGTCCTGTGGATTCCGAAAGAACACCAACACTGGTGAAAACAGCAGCAACCAAAACAAACTGTTTACATGATGTGGGAATATGCAATTCAGAGGCTTTTCAGCCACAACAAGAAAAGATCTCATTACTAGCTAATTTGCTTGTTTCTGAATCGCCCTTGACTACTGCAAGTGCAAATCAGCCCTTTGTCCCAATCCCTTTCTCACAATAAACGCTCTACACCAACATGGCAGAAGATGACCTCTATTGAACACCTTTTTAATCACAGAGTTAATTGATCAGTCATAAAATTTATTAATCACAATATGAGCATAACATCCACTTAACAATTTAACAGAAGCAGTGTCACCTCTCAACTGTACAGATTTTTGCAGAATGTCCAGATTTTTGCCTCATAGTTTTGGTGTGTTCCTCCTAAAATTTGTACCTTTCTGCAAATAGCTGAGAATTGAAGTCATTAAATAATGACTAACATTTGAATTTAAGACTCCACATCCATCAGAAAAT
This sequence comes from Protopterus annectens, assembly GCF_019279795.1. Classification (NCBI taxonomy): domain Eukaryota; kingdom Metazoa; phylum Chordata; order Ceratodontiformes; family Protopteridae; genus Protopterus; species Protopterus annectens. The sequence continues at coordinate 308,197,365 of NC_056746.1, read as the reverse complement.
TCATGCTAATGCAAAACCTATTATTCTATCAACTTTCTAAGTTTGTAAGAGCAATATTTAAAATGTGTCCCTATTTGTCCCCCCATCATTTTAGGCTTTGTCCAGATTTTTTGCTCTAAGAGGTTGAGAGGTAACTTTGTCCCATCACAAAATAAGCAGCATTACCCCACCTGCTCACTTAATCTGACTTTACTAGAAGCAGCATGACACTGCTCACTTCCATGACCAATCAACCACCTTGTAAAATCCAACATATAACACCAGAGGGGGAACAGAAGAGGGACATGCCAGTCCATGTTCTCTGCCCAGCAGCCTGCCACAGGCTCTTCCTCCTCTAGTACTACAACAATTTCACCAAACCTTCCAAAAACAATGTTAGGTGTACATTGAAAAAATCCAAGCCCAACTCACTCAGGTGTACTCCATCCATTCTAAACCACACTGGGTCCCTATCATCGAAGTCCCTGTGATCGATAATGCAAATACCCAAGTTTCTCAACTGCCTTAACAGTCTAAAATTAACAAAGCACAGGGCATACTCAATACCTATAAAACTGCCCATATTCCTGCAAACCAAATGTGATACCATTTCGGACCACACAATACTCATATCAGGAAACCTGCTACTTAAACTAGGCAAGTCCCTCAGTACCCTAAACACCAACTGCCATTTTGATGACTCTCTATTTACTAAACTAATGTACCAACCACTCCACCAGGTATTACCCAGCCTAACAGTTTGAAAATCTCACCAGCTACAATGGTGCTTCTTGACACCCTGCAGATATGTGTGTTTCTGAGTGAGAAGAATTCCTCACTAAAACCTACTATCCCTTAACTGTTTTATTTTTATTTACTTCTACTTCTTTTTTATATATTTTTTTTTTTACAAAATCGGATGCCCAGAAGCGGAAAGAGCATCTAAAAAAATAAATAAATAGGGGAACTCATCACACAGACCAAGTTTCCATATGTTGAAGGCGCTCCGCCCTCCCCCTCCCCCAAGAAAGTTAACGCTGCACATTGCATGCATAGCGAGTGACCATTACTTGCAGGTGCCTTCCGGTTTGCAAAAAACACTTCTCTTTATCTGGGAACTCTCCCAGCAACAAGGAACCACAATTTACTGCACCAGCACCACCAAAGATGATAAGGAGGGGGGAGGGCTAAAACTTCACTGCAAAAAGCAAAAATAGAAACAATGACATGACATTTTCATCCACATAACAACAATTTGTGGAAGTCTCTTAGCCAACAAAAAGCCCTGGAAATAACAAAACCTGCCAACAAAGCAAAGGAAACACTGTCAAAGCAAAATATCTGGCAATAATGACCTTGGGTTACTGCAACCTGGCCCTTTCATGAAGAAAGATAAGCCATACCAAAATATGATACAAAAGCTAAAAAGAGCATTCACACCACACCTAATCTCCCTAATAAATGAAACCAAATTATCCCAACTCATGCCCCCAACCGAAAAAGAAGAACTATGCCTCCTTAACTTAAATTCACAAATCATACTTGGCGAACTGAGAAGAAAAATACACTTAAAACATCCAATAACCCACTTCCACCATACATGCCACTATTAAGCTGAGGCCTACGTGCTCCCAGAAGTACTTACTCGTCGACTCGGTCATAATACCTGCAGCAGCAAGTTCGCACTTAAATCTGATCTCCTCATCCTAGTAGTCTTACATAAAACTACATTAACTCCTCCTTACATTTACCTTACTTACTCTCTAACACTCTTTCCCTATCCTCACCTCTGTCTTGCCTGACTTTCCACCACAAACCTTCCACCATTCACCATACAATATAAAACTTCTCTTTCTCTTACCACCTCTTCCACCCTAACCGTCACCATAAATCCCTAGAGCATCTCTGGACAAATGAGTTTGTTCCACACTACATTTCTTACAGAAGTCAACACTGGAGGTCCATGCATCGCATTGGCCCAGACCCCCCCACCTTCATTCATACTCCTACCTATATGCACACATTTAAACACAAACACACACACACACACACACACACACACACACACACACACACACACACACACACACACACACACACACACACACACACACACACACACACACACACACACACACACACTTTTTTGTTTTTAATTGATTCACATATTTAGTCAATATCAGGTTCTCAGTACTCTGGGGAAAGAACATTTTTGTTTTCCCCAAGAATGAGCAATCTCACAGCTAGTGTATTTAGCGATACAAGGTTGTGGCTTTTTTTTCTTACACGTCTGTTATGCTCAACAACTTGGGCTGCCAGCTTAACACAGTCGATGTTTGGTGGTGCATTTTTTAACAATAGATCCTTTTATATTTAATATTATTAAAAAGTAAACATTTAAGTTAGAGTTATATGATATTATAAGAACAGATGGTACTTTTCCGTTATCGGGGCAACACTTTCAATGGGATTGTTCTACTGAGATGCAGTGCATTAACATGTCTGTTAAGCAGATATGTGTAAAATGTATTTGTCTTAATAATAATAATTTTCAGAAATAAGAAGTAATTTATTTACATGTTACACACACCTCGTTAACAGACATGTTAAGGTACTGAATTTCAGCTGAAGGATTGCATTGAAAGTGTTGCTCCTATAAGAAAGAGAGTGAGAAATGGAAAAAAATAATACATGCAGCACTTCTGCATAATGTCTGTTTTTTTTTTGTTTGTTTTTTTTTTTTTAATACTGTCCTAATATCCTTATATCTGCCATACAAGGAATTACAGAAAAGTAACCATATCCCTGTAAAGTGTCTTACTGTAAATATCCAGCATGCAGTCCACACATCTAGAGCTGATTGACTATCACAGACAACACCTCCGTGCCAGGCCTCTGTCACTCCCTTCCCCATTCATCTCGCTGGCCTTTTTATTGAAAAACAGTAAGAAGGGCATTAATTTCTTCAAATTACATTCATTCCTATTACTTTAAAAAGCATTTATGTTGTCACACCAACATTGCATAAGAAATGTCTGCCACTTTAAAAAAAAAACATGTTGCCACGTAACAGCTGTTTTACAACTGAAAACTTCAAGCGCATGAAGGCTAACAGCTGTACGAAGATTTCAATCATAGTTTACATGACAGATAACACAGATTGCTCTACTGACTTAAATAATGAAAAAATAAGATTCCATTTTGTTACAAATACCTCACATACACAATTTTATAATAATATTTTATCAGCTACTCTTAATATGCACTACCCTGTTACATTTGAAGTCGTAGTACCAAGTGTTGCCCCGATAACGGAAAAGTACTGAACAGATTATATTTTGTTTCAAACTCTGCTCTGGAGTTTGCCAGAAGTATATTATCTGTTAGTGAAGGTACAGTTAAGTGTATGAGAAAGTACTTCATCACAGCATGTCTGCAAATCCAGTAGGAGAATGAAAAATGTGTTTTTGTTGGGAATAGGGCAGATTACTCATGCAGAAGTATCAGTAGCCATATAAAGAAGATGTGCATTTGTGGAGTTAACTAGAAGACTGCAGTTTGCATTGATTTATGCTTAACTTATAAAAAATACATATGTTATAAGGAATGTTTATGGATGAATAAAAACCAGTGAAATGCTTCTGTTAGCCTAAGTATTTATAGGTTTTGCCTGATTTAAATTACTACATATTTTAAAGTCTATATTGCAATCATTGCTGCTAACAGAATTAAAAGTTCCAGTTATTATATGCATGAAGTCATGTAATTGAACTACAGATCCAGTAGAAAGTGCTTGTGTAGTTAAAATGACAAAGAGCAGTTTTGGGACCGTTGACTAAAAAGCTATTCAAATTATTAAGATTACATACCTCCCTTATGTAATAAAAAAGCATTTCCATTTATAAGGAGCAGCCTATAGTAACATTATGGTTAATGCACTTTGATGTCAATAATATTTGCAAGGCATAGCAGATCTAGGCCCTAAAATTAACATCATTAACAAAAGAAATATGCCAAAGTGTTTTCTTGGAAGGGGGCCACAACTCACCAACAGTAACACAATTTATAGGATTTCTGTCATCCTTGTTTTAAAAAGGCTATTGCCAACTCAGCAACTTACTGACAGAAAATCAATTTTACATTGTAATATAAAGATGGTATCAAAACATACACTTTGGACAGCTACAAACATTTTTCATATACTCTCATGTCTGAAAAGTATGTAATTTTTATTGTGGAGTAGAAGCCATTTCTTAGCAGAGCCTGGCCCTATGCTTTTCTGTTGTTTACAGCTACTGGCAGCATGTTCTGTAAGCAGGGATTTGACTACTGCTCATCTTATTGCCTTTCTGTCATCTGTTATAACTGGTTGTGTTTGTCTAAAGCCTCAGGTCTAAAACTAATGAGTTATAAATGTGGTCCCTTAACGTTTCACACAACAGTAAGAAAATATTAACTTGAGCACAACTAAAAGATGGCTTAAGGACTGTTAAACTGTTGCTGAGATTTGCTGTAATGGCCTGAGGAAAAAAGTAATATCACATAATTTGAACATACGTTGTCAAACATACATTTGTTCATGTCAAATTAGATTTATAAAATTTATTTTATACATTAATTACCACCAATTTCATAACTATAACAAAGCAGATATAGAATCATTTATGCAAGTAAGTAGTGCTTTTTTGGCTCAGATAATCTGGTCTCTAATTAGCCTCTACAGCCAACAAAATTACATCAATGTGATACCACTCCAGACAAAGTCTCTTGTTTGATTGCCTAAAGTGCATTGTCAAATGTGAAAGCAATAGCATAGGACCAAATGTAACAACTAGAATGTTTTTGTGTTTTAATTTGACAAGAAAAGCCATACTATAGACAAATATTTAATTTGCCAGAGAGAACTGTGGAGAGAAAAGCATTTGTAGTATGTATAGCAAACCTTTATAATCCAAAAAGAATGCAAACATGAAATATGCAGGAGTGAAGTGAACATAAGCTAAGGAGAGCAAATGATGCACAATTTAGCAATAATCCATGCCTTGAGGTGGGTATCACAGGATTTAACTATGGCTGGTATGTTTAGATTATGAGGGTGAAGCTCAAGTGATCGTGCAAAGCCATCCGTGGTTAAATCCTATGATACACCCAATCATGACTATTACTATAATATAATGACAATGTAAGAAAGAAATTGCTCATCTTTCTTAAATAATGTCATTGTATGATGGCAGTTTAATGTTCTTCCACTCCCACTGTTACATTTTGATATACTGCACATACATATGGCACTTTCTGCATGCTTGCACAGTACATTAATACAGTGTAAGACAGGAGACAGAGAAGAGAGCATCTCCGTAGCTGCTTGCCTTCCTCCACACTCTGTCTTTTTTCTTCTTTTAGCAGTCAAAAGTTTGAAACTCTTACGTCTGGTATTACTGAGTGACAGAAATTCTCAGTAGTTTACTAGATAGTCAAAAATGTTTGAGGGACAGGGCAAAAATAAAGAAAATCATGAAGTTCTGCAAAACTCTGGACACTTGATATGTATAGTTAGTGGTAGCATGATTGTCATAATATGGATATCCATATCTTGCAACTGTTCAGACTTTTCCAGATTGTTCCTGATCTTTTATCATATTTTGTTCTGCCCATCTTAAAAGGATGGCCTTACTGAGCATATATCAATAGAAAGTCCAGCTGCTCAAGAGTACATTAGTGGCCAGACTTCTATCTATCGGTATATGATTGATTTGCATTGAACACTTCTATCGGTATATGATTGATTTGCATTGATCACTCCTGTCGGTATATGATTGATTTGCATTAATCACGCTGACTGGGCAGTTCAATCAGCATGCATATTTTTGAATAGTAATGACGTATTATTGCATAATAAATAATATATATCTAAGAAATGGAACTGTCTGTTATATGAGGTAGGAATTACTGGCTAAACCATTCATTTTACATTCCTCAGTTTCCCCTGTCAGTAAAGCATTCTTGGATTCCATTTTGGTTTATTCTCCAACCTGAAAAAACTGGCCATTTGTTCAATCTTTTCTGAGTGCTTGGGTACATTAGTGGCCTGAACCCCACTAATGAGATAAAACAAATGAATGGCATCTTTTCTTGAAAATAATAATTCTGTTTGGCTGATGGGTGTCTGATGTTACTGCAGGTTTGTGATCACACATGACAGTGTTCAGTAAATAAGCCTTAAACAGATGCACATGATGCCCTTGTTGCAGAAAGCTGTAAAATCTACCATGCAGTGAGGTTTTCAGCAGATACCAAATGTAATTCAACTTAACAAAATGTTCTTAGTATTTTTGAACTGTGTAATAATACACAACACAAGCACAAAGCACACTCAGCAAGCTAAGTCTACCTCCTCACACAACTCAAGGAGTCTCAAAGTCACTCAAACCGAGCCTGTAAGGCAGGCATTGACCCAACCAAACATTCTTGCTATAGGTGACACCACTGTAAGGCATACAAATGCATCTCTTACCAGGTTGTGCAAGGAAAGAGTGATGGTTAGTTGCTTATCTAGTGCCAGGTTCCATCAGATCACATGTGTACTGAAGTCCTTGAACAACAAGTACCAGTATGACTCTGCCATAATTCAATGCCTTTGTCAATGACTTGAGGTGTACCTCCCTGGACCATGTGAAGAGAGACATGATGGCATTCTCAGACTCTATGTCCAAGGCAGGTATGAGCCTAGCATTGAGCAGCACTCTACCTCCTCCACAAATCATGCTGTGATATGAGCAAAAAATAATTGACTTCAATAATTAGCATATTTTTTGGTGTCATTCAAAGAGGGTCCAGTATTTGTTAGCCTAGGAGGATATAATTGACAGACCACTCTTCTTCACCATGGATGGTGGGCATCTATCCCCCTCATGGAGTTTGATTACTGGCAAAGGCATTGTCCACCCCATAGTGCCTATTTAGGCAATGCCAACCTGATAAACCCACCAACGTAATGAAACAAGCAAAGGAAAATATGAAGGTGTTACTGATCAATGCTAGGAGCCTAAACAAAAAACTCCACTCCCTACAAGCCCTACTAACCCTGGAGGACATTGACATCTGTGTAGTGACTGAGACATGGTTTAACATGGTGGAGAGCACTTCAGCTGTACTATAATGACTTCCACATGTTTAGACCAGCTACTGTGCAGGAGGAGGAGAAAAGGTGGAGGTATTTCAATCTACATGCAGAAGAGATTCACATCAAGGCTGATAAAGCAGGATGATACACTATCACTTCTTTGTGTCCAAATAATACCAGAACAGTCCCGTACCATATATATTAGCTAGCTATAGAATTCCCTCTATGGTACAAGAAAGCCAGAATGCCTGTCTACAGGAACTAGAATCACTCAGTATTAAAATCAATACCATTTTCCTAGGTGATCTAAACTATCCAACTACAGACTGGGAAACCTACACCACCACTAGTTTACAAGCTTAGAGATTCCTGGATTTTGCCAGTACAAATGCCCTGGAACAATTAGTCAGAGTACCCACTGGGGGGGGGGGGTTAACATCTTGGATCTTGTTCTTACTAATATGGGAGCATCTTGCAGCATCTCTTGCATATCTTCATCACTTGTTAGTTCTGCCCATAAACCAGTCTCATTTGAAATAAACTTAAAACCTGAGACCCCTTCCACCTAAGATACCTTTAGAAATTTCTTTAAGACAAACTACCTACTCCTAAGTGATACACTGGCAAGCTTCACATCCCCACAAATCCCAGTTAACTCAACTAAATATGCAGAAATGTGCATCACCAAATGATCCTAGCATGTAAACAGCTGCAGAGAGACATCTGTATGCCATATGAACAAGTTCAGGGTAAACCCAGAAACAAACTCAAATAGTGGAACCATAATATTAACAAGCGTTGTAATAAAAGGAAAAGAATTTTGTCCAAAAGTAAGAAAAGTAATTCCCATAATGTTAGAGCCCTTGTTGCTGAAATAAACATATAACTCAGGAGCTTAATAAAATCCAGAAAAAACAGGTCTGAGGCTAAAATGGCTACCCAAGCCAAAGACAATCGCAAGGTATTATTTAGTTATTTTCATAATCTCAAAATCACAATGCAGCAATGTGCTGGGTTGATTGTGAATTATCTTACCTGCACTGAGGCTGAAGATATAGCAAACTTACTGGCTGATAAATTTAGCTCTAACTTTACCCCGTCTCCCTTCTGTCTATCCCTCAAGGTATACCTGAAACTGGCTTGCGTGCAGCTGTCACACAAGACCAAGTTCTGAAAGTGTTATTGAAAGCTAAAAAACTGCACTGACAGGTCCTGAAAATATCTCTGGATGCATCTTAAATAGAATGAGACATGATTTAGCTACACCCCTAACAACACTGTTCAATCTCAGCCTCCATAAAGGTTTTGTACCAAGCGAATGAAGATCAGCTACAGTCATTCACCTGCATAAGGGAAGACCTTCCACAGACCCAGGCAATTACAGACCCATATGACTGACCAGCCTCATATTAAAAGCCATGGAAAGAAGTCAGGACATAGGGAACCTCCAAACACTGGACCCATCTCAGTTTGGATTCATCAAGGACAGGTCATGATTACTTAGCTTGGTGGATTTCTTTTTTTGAAAAGGTCACCAAAGCAATGGATGAAGACAAAAATGGTATACACAACATACCTCGACCTGGCCAAAGCTTTTGACATAATTCCCCACTCAGGCATAGTGGAAATGCTAAATAAACTGGGATTAAATCCATATGTCACCCTCTGGATTGCCAATAAAAATAGGGGAAGTTACTTCAACAAAGAAACTAGTTACAAGTGGAATCCCCCTGGGGTTCTGTGCTGGGACCTCTCTCTTCAGCATATACATTTCTGAAGTAAAAGCAAATACCAAAATACTCTGAATTACTAAGTTTGTAGATGACTGCAAACTAGGAGCAGTCTTTGAATCCCTAAATTACTTTGTCATTGTGCAGGAAGGTTTGTTCCAAATAAACAGCAGGTGCCAAAATCATGGACTAAAACTAAATGCCAAAAAATGCATTATTGTATCCTTTGGGAAGTCATCTATCCTAAGGAACTACCACATTTAAAATCTTCCCTTGATAACTGACCCAGTTGTTCAGCATTTGGGAATTTATGTGGACAGTGACCTAATATTTGACCAGCATATCTTCATAGCTGTAAGAATGTCCTTCTACATTGCACAGCTTATAAACAAAGGGATTGCGTCTAGATATAGGGATGTCATTGTACAGAACCTATACTCAGCCCTCATTAGCCAATCTTTGACTATAATGTCACCTTTGGCATGCATCTGCCTGAACACATGCAACAATTGGAATGTCCACATAGATCCCTTACTGACATCATACAAGGTCTAAACAACATGTCTTACATGGACAGACTCATAGCTCTGTCACTATACTTGGTATCATATATACTGCTAAGAGGTAACTAGTGTCTGGCATACAAAGCATCCTCTGACCCAATACGATGGATTTACTTCACATCAGCAAGTCAAATGGCATTAGAAATGCTCAGTCTAAGGATATAAACCTCTTCTGCAACATCAACAGAATGGTTTGGAGAAAGAAGTATATCTTGCAGGGAATATCATTGCTCTGGAACAGACTCTCCATCCACATAAAACAAAGTTCATCCCTCTCCATATTAAAACACAACTTGGATCTATGAATGGGAAACAGAAAATTTACCGCAGGACTTCCCCTGTACTACTAATTAACAGAAACAGCTTCTAACTGCTTTATCCCATGTATGGATTCCCTCAAATTATCTATTGTATAATCCAAGTTATTCTCATTAGGTGTGATATAGAATTACAACAATGGAATGGGTAAGGCCAATCTATAACCAAATGGGATAGGTTATGTGAGGATATTATATATTGTTACCTGTGCTAGCATGACTGGCTGAAGTTTTGTAAATACTTGCAAATAATTGTAAATTACCTTGTGTTATGTATGCTAGCATGACTAGCCATAATGTTGTAAATAAGTTAATTTTTTTGATTGTTGCTTTGATTTGTGTGAAATATTTGAATCAAACAGTGTTCTTCTGGCTGGCCAAATGTACATGTTTTTTGAAAAAGAATTACAAATGTAGGTTATGCCAGTCAGCTGACCTAGATGTGATGCCATTGTGTGCCACAGCTGAAAGGAATAGAATCTCCACAACAGCTGTTTACTTTTGAAAAGAAACTGGAACCTAATTATGATGGAACAAGAAGTCTTAGAGAAATTAGGAAGTTGTCCATCATTTGTGTACAGAAAGGGTAAGAATCTAAAGAACATTTTAGAAATAGAACCCCAGACATTTAGTAGAACGGAAGGTACTTACAAGTGTGAGAGTTGCAACTATTGCAAACACATCACCACAGGGATACAACTTGGAATTGGTACCAACAGAATAAGAGTGAAGGGTAGATTTAATTGCAATTCTAAATCTGTTGTTTACCTGCCACCTGTGCAGTCTGCCCAGCATTTTATGTTGGGAAGATTGACAGGAGATTAAAAGAGAGAATTTATGAGCACATCTATCACATTAGGAAAAAAGACCCCTACTAATGCTTTAGCTAGACACTGTACAGAATATCCTACCCATCACTTTCTTTTCAAAGTAATTAGTCAAGTAACAGTGAGTATAAAAAGGGGTCCTTACCATTTAATGTTAGAAAAACAGGAGCTTCTCTGGCAATTTAGGTTGAACTCATACAACCCTCCTGGGTTAAACAAAGTCACCTCTATTGCATGTATTTTAAAATTGAGAAATTTAATACGTTAGAGGAATTCTCTTTGTCTGCTTAGGGTTTATTTTTAGGTATCAATCAGACATGTTTTATCCGGAATGTAATGTTTAGCTAGCTATATTTCTTTCTCTTTTTCTTATATAATTTAATACAATTTGTAAACATGTGTGTTTAGTACTTTGTATTATGTGCATAACAATAATAATAACAGTTTTTAATGTAGTGAGATCACAACATTTTTCTACTCATTTCATTCTACTTTAGTTTATTTTACCTCATTTTATTATATTTTGTACTTTGTATCTAGTGAAACCTTAGGTCTATATGTGATTGGTTGATTGAGTTTTTAAGGCAACAGCTGGCATGTATTTAAATAGAGTGTTTGCTTTGTTGAATTGTCTGACGAAGTCTGCTATTGTAGAGACGAAAAGTGCTTAATCTTATTAAACCTGTGTTCTTTTGGGTTGAAGTGCCAGTGGTCATTTTGTTCAATTTTTGTGGTATTTCTTCATTTTTTGGACTACTTTTTAAAGACTGTCATGAGAGAGTAGAATTCTCATAACAGCTTTAAAATTCTGCTGTAAAAGCAAGTTCTGAGTCAGCTAAAGTTCAGTTGTTGTAGTTGCTCAGTTGTTGTCCGGTTGTCAGTTGTTTTCCAGATCAGTAGTTATCACTCAGAGGTTTCCAAAGACACTCAACAATAGTAGTAGGATTTATTATTCCAGTCACTGAGGACCAGTCAACAGCCTGAAGTATGGGCATAAATTCTTATCTTGCCTGGCATAAGTAAGACTATAATCTTGCCTTCCTGCGTTAATTCAATTAGACAGGGACAGTTAATCTTTAGATAGTTAGGGAACTATACTTCGACAGTTAGAATTTTTCTACAATCAGTGTGAAATTTATCCCACAGTGTTGTTTTCATAATTCCTGTGTATGAAATTCTGTGGTTTATTAGAATCAGTTATTCAGTATACATGTTTTAAATAATTTTATTTATTATTAAATATTTTACTACCTTTTATTGTATCTGGTTATTTAGAGAGTGCTTTTAGTAATCTGAGAGTGTTATGCTTATTGTGATAATACCAGAGCCACTCCAAGAAGCCTTACTGCTTGGAATACACGCTACCATTCATATCAATATTTATTTTACCCAATATAATTGAACACCCCTTTTGAAGGGTATTGTGATATTTGACTGGTGGCAGCTATAGCAGGTCAATCTGTGCCAGTCTTTCCCAAGACTGTCTGTATGTGTGAATATCAAATATTTAAGAGTGAGTGTGTCAAATACCTAGAACTGGGACACCGTGCTCTGCAGTGGTTAGTATGAAGACTCATTTGGGGACCCGGAATGAAGCATATAATCCAGTACCAGATTTGGAGCCTGTTTCTGGTGTACTCTTAGGGGAAATTGTGTATTTCTATCCCTGCTTTCAGTGATGCTCCCTTACTGAAGACAGGGGTGAGGATTGAGGCTCCTTAGTTACTGTCCTCGGTTTAAGTGGGGTCGTCACAGGTTAATTCAGGTATAAAAAGGAAACTTGGCTAGGTTTAAAATGGCCCTCAACTCAACTGGTCTAGTACTTACCGATGAACCAATAATAGTTACAATTATACATAAATATTATGCATATAGAGAATAAACAATTTCATAATAGGAGAAAATTCTGAAGCAGTTGTTGTTTGGTGAATATCTGTATGGTGTGTGTGTGTGTGTGTGTGTGTGTGTGTGTGTGTGTGTGTGTGTGTGTGTGTGTGTGTGTGCGTGTGTGTGTGAAACAAAGGGAGGCTGTATACACAAAGCACCTTATCTAAGAACCGAACCAGACAACTGACCACTGTTATCATGCATATAGAATCACATTATTACTGTAGAAGATGAACCTCAGTCGTGATGTGGAGTATTAAATTCAGTTTTCCACTGTGGCTACTATGGCCTTAAAGACGGCATGTGATACAGTGAAAATAAACCATGTTAATATCCTCTTTGTGGAGTATCTATAGAGTTCTGATGCTTTCAGTGTAGTGCTGGGTATCGTTCAGATTTAGAAACTTCCATACCTTGCTACTGCCTTAGAATGACAGTTCTGTGCTGCTCTCAGCTGTTCCTCAAAGTACATTTTAATTAGGCTAGTTAATGACATCTATAACATAGATCATTGATTCAGTTGGTTGGGCATCCAGTCCCAAATAATGTTTTCTTTCTTTCTTAGATTGTCCTGTTTTTTTTTGTTTTGTTTTTGCTAGGTCACTTGCATCACCATCCATATGCAATGCTGGGTATTTTCAACATTTTTCACACAAAGAAATTGATTATTTTTTGTCATTTACCTTTTTTTCTTCATCATCCTGTTATCCATCATTCTGCAAGTAAAACCATCCACTGCCTCCTTCTACAGGACTTTGTACATCTCCTAGCTATGATATTACACTCAGTTATTTTGCCTACATACACAGTAGTCCTGATTCCATAAAGTTTGCTGAATCTGGTGCATTCTGCTGAGTTGCATGCAAAAGTTGTGGATAAACAATAAATATGCTAATGTGCTATGCTAATATATGTCACTGTACATAGAATAAAACAGAGCAAAACAGATATATCCAACAAGGTTGACACACTCACAAGCCTGCATAGTAAATCTGTTTATGGCCAGATAACTGCTTCGTAAACTGGGCCATGCATTATCAATGTCCCTCAGTTTAAATAATGCAACCTCAATGCAAATAACATGAAATCAATAAAATATGACAAATCTTCAGCAATCTGTCCACCAGCAGAAAAATATTTACAAACACCTATGGATGTCTTGCAGTAACAGTCACGTGAATAATATTTGCAAACAATTTTGGATATATGGATATATATGGATACACACACACACACACACACACACACACACACACACACACACATACATTTATACATATATGTACACACACACACACACACACACACACACACACACACACACACACACACACACACACACACACACACACACACACACACACACCTTTTTTTTTGAGAAAAGAAGGAATGGCAAAGACAGGGCAAGAGCAGGACAAGGGAAACAGCAGGGATAAACATTTAACAAATATCACAATATGTGACAGACAAAGGTTGGAAAAAACATTAAGCAAAGGTAAATTGCACAGACAACACTCAGTACAAGATGGGAAATGGAAAATTGACAAACAGGGCAGGGATGCATACCAGCCATGGCACAATGCAAAAATACAAATGTACCTATGCGTTATGTAGTATTGTGGATTATGTGACAATCGTACATAACTAATAGTTATAAGTGTATAACTGCCAGTAGTTTTGGGTTGTAGTGAAATAAATGGTGATTGCCGCACACAGTGGATATCAAATCCAATCAAGTGTGTTAGCAGTGCAAGTATAAGTCAAGCTGCTGCATGAATGAGCAATCAAGCCAGGGAAAAGCAGGAGGAGACAAATGGAGGATAGACTAGAACCTCAACCACATATGTGAAAGGCAAACAAAAAGCACAGTTCCAAACAGAAATACTCTATCAAACCAAGTATGTGACTGTATTACACAACTACATGTACAGAACCTAAATAAATGCAAAGTGGACTAAAGATGTGAATGCTATGTCAGAGGCAATGTGTTGTAATATACGTAATCTACACTGGGTGAACAGAATCCAATCAGAAAGCAAAGTCACTAGACATACATACAACAGTGACACATAATATTAATTGGTAATGACATTAAACATAATCCTAGATATGGAATGCCAGCTTGTGCCTAGGAATGAAGTAAAAAAAACTCCTATTCAATACTCATAATGTAAGTACAACAGGAAAAATTACCTAGCCTGCATATGCCTTGTTAGTGTATAATGGCAAAATTGTTGCACAAGGTATCACTTTAACAGTGGAACTACATAACATTAATGCTAATGTAGACAATGTTAAATGTATGCACTGTATACCTGCAGCTTATTTGACAAAGGTAAAATGGGAAAGGGAGGTGGTCAACAGAGGTTCACATCAATAAGGAAATGCAAGCAAATGAAATAGATGCACGATTAAGCTGGACAATTGTACGTAAAGTGGCACATTGCACATGCATATATTCACCACACAGAGTGGTGGGAAGTCCACCCAACCTATAAGCTATCATGGAAACTTAATGCAACAGAGCAATGTCCATGTGTATGACTGAGAAAAGGAGAAAAGGACAGTCATGTAAGCAACAATGGAAGAACAGAATGGAAGTATGCGTTTCCAATGTACAAGGGCATTTCTATCTTGATCATACACAAATAGACATGTACATGTATGTAAATCATTGTCCTAAATACGAAAATCCATGCCAGTATGACCACGGATGCTGTAAAATAATGAGAATCAATATATGCAGGCGTTATGTAAATATAGCATCAACTCTATTTAAACGTAACAGAAAAATGACTGGCTATGCATTATGTGCAGTATAAATGCCCATGAAGAGCATTGACTCAAATGTGAAACAACATGGCACAATATATGTCAGTACATGCACTCAAAGTTAATGTGCCAGTGTTACAGCATGACAACACAATGTTAATTGAATCACATGTACAAGGACCGGTCATGTACTGAACAGACATAAGACAGCAACAACCAAGAGTGAAATAGGTACAATGCATATACATGGATAACATGTGTACATAAAGAAATGGACACATCCCATTGTGCTATGTGTGAAATGTGTGAACAATACATTTGTTGACTTGATGTCATCCCATCCATGTATACAGTGGGACAATGCAGGCATAACAGTCATGCCTCTCTTGCATCATGGTAACTGCAACAGTTGACCTGTCACATACAGGGCCACATAATAGGGGTGCACAAATAGACATGCACACACACACACACACACACACACACACACACACACACACACACACACACACACACACACACACACACACACACACAGCTAAGGTGTAGCATCCCTGCCCTTATGGATCAGAGCAATCTGTGCATTATGTACAGCATATCATTATAAATATAATTGCTTAATGAACGTGTACTCCTTTCATGTGTGTCATATGTCATCTGTAAACTAATGCCACTTATGATATGACATCTGTGGTGTACATTTGGACATACATCAGCTATGTAATAGCTATGTCTGCATAATGATGCCTTTATATTAAATTTTTGAAACTGCATACACCATGGTGGCAGCATTACATAATTGGATCACACAGGCAATATTTATGGCCTTGAGAGCCTACCCTGATGGGGTTGAACATCAAGAATGACCTCCCTTGTGATATCTCCGAGTGGTGCATGGCCTGTACCATGTCCTGAAAGAAGTCCCCCATAAGGCCCCTCATCTGTATCTAAAAGATGTCCATCATCACCTCTTAGATCTGGTCCTTTAAAAAGTCTCCCTGTCATGGTGGTTGACATCTCTGATGTTGAGCAGCAGGAATGATGGCACTTGCAGGCCCAGGTCTGTCATCATCATCATCATCATCATCATCATCATCATCATCATCATCCTATCATCTTCTTGGTCTTCTGACTCAAATTCACTTGGATGGGGTCTGAGACATTGTCTCCTCCATTGTTCAATTGGTGAGATGTCATGCATCCCACTCTCTGTCAAGGTTAAACCAAAATAACACAACAAATACAGAACCTGTGTGCACCCATAATTAGGACTATATAACATAAACAAAATAACATGACAGATAGGTTGAACTGGTTCTTTATTTCACATCACAGTAATTTATGACCATATCTAACTGCAACTACATATGTGAGGAAATTAATTTCAATACATAGTGTAAAAAACATTGTAAGTCATTCATTCCTGTGCAATACATCCTTGTCATAAAACACTACATGATGGACAAATAAATACTGTGAAAGACATATTTTATGCTGTTGAGTTAACATGACAAAATAATATGACACTAACTGTGACTGTTTGCTGAAGGTATATTGCAATACAATATAGGTGTCATTTAAACATATTTATCAGACAATATGGTCCATAATGTGTCTGTATACTTTGTATAATATAAATAACTGAGGGTAGCAGGTGTACAGTCCGGATCATGCAACATTTCCAATGTCCTATTATCAATATGTATGGACAATAGCAATAGAAGGCCATGTGTGGGAAACTATGTCCATCATAGATTGTTTTAAATTTACCCCAGTGCATTACATGTCATGCAATGCAATGTTATCGGAGAAAATACTAATATCACTTGAAAGTACGAAACAGCCGTCAGTGTGCCTGAAAAACAAACATTTATAAAAGCAAGACACATATATATCATAACACATCAAGATAAGCATGGCATGACAGTGGGGCATGCAACAATGACATTTTTCTACATTCAAAACAATTGCTACACTGTAAACTAACAGTGACTCCAACAGCATGACATTTTGAATAGGGGCCTGTGCTACAGAACCTTGGTGTATGCCATGCGACATAATCATGTAGACAGTCCATGAGAAAAACACACTTTCTATTGTACACTATTTGTATGTGTGCCTGACACAACTGAGTTGAAGTGTCCATAGCAGAGGTAAGCCCAAGTATGACTGAAGTTTATGTGCAACTAAGGTATCTTTCTGACATCCCATGAATAAAATATGTTTCTTAGCAATATATAGTACAATGAACAAGCAGAGGAAATATCAATAGCTGTATACAAATAAGATGAGCAATGTAACATGGTCAATGGCTGACATCACAACATCAGAGAATTAGAATGCAATACAACACCTCAGGAAAATATGACAACCATAAACACAGTGACAGCATGTGATATCTACCAATGTAGTTTACACTACACAGTGTATACTTGTCACTACCTGCATTTGAGTTATTATTATCCTTATACCTGATCAGCTAAAACACAATAATGCTGATCAGTAGATATTTAACAAGCAGATATGAAATAATAACAAGACTGGTTTTGGGTGCAACAGTTAAGAAAAAAAATGTAACCAATGCTGTGTTAAGCAATCCATCACAATTGTTTACTACAGAAGTGTATGGCATGTTGAAAGAAAGTTCCAAGCAGAAATCATCTTTCCTTGTGGCAGCAGGTATAAGAGCAGTGAGCTGATGTTCAGAGCACAAATAACACAGGGTATTAATCCTGCTAAATTAGCTTTTTGAAGCCTGGATAACTCAGTCAGTAGAGCATCAGACGTCTAATCTGAGGGTCCAGTGTTCAAGTCCTTGTTCGGGCATGTTCTTCTTTAGGGCTTTTGCTGAAAATATTTTAACCTTGCAGAAACTAAAGTACTGCTGGGATTCCCTGCTGGATGAGGAAAGTAAACCTCTCCATTTTGTTTTCTGTTTTAAGAAATCTGCTTGCCCTGGTAATTTTGTTTTAGGTGGGAGATAAACAAATTATCTAGGCTGCACATTTCACATGTTTTTCATTGGTTAATTGTCTCTTGAGTGATACTTAAATACACAGTGAATTTCTGTCCCTTTGTCTTTTGCTAAAAAGATTTCAAGCTTCTAGAGACTAAAGCACTGCTGGGGATTTCCTGCTGAGTGCAGAAAGAAAACATATTTTTTGTCTGTGATAGGGCTGCTTTCTTTTTTATCTCCGCCATTTTGTTTTCTGTTTTAAGAAAGCCGCTTGGCTTGGTGGTTTTGTTCTATGTGGCAGACAGACACTTGAGTTATCTAGGCTGCACCTTTCACATGGTTTTTCATTGGTTAATTGTCTCTTGAGTGATACTTAAATACACAGTAAATTTCTGGCCCTTTGTCTTTTGCTGAAAAGATTTCAAGATTGCAGAAACAAAAGCAGTGCTGGAGATTCCCTTCATGTGTTTCCCATCTACTCTCCCCATTGCTGAAATGCTTTTTAAACCTGGTAATTTTTAAACTGCCCACTCCTACTGTAAATTGAGGTTAATAAGCTCCTCCGTTACTACACTGCAGTTGATATATTGAATTATTTATTTGCCTTTCCTTTTGCTTGTATTGAAAAAGTGAATTTTCTGTCTCATTGCCTACTTGATCTGGATTCATTATCTATGTAGCTGTTGACTAAATTAGTGTATTTTTACATTCTAACAAGCACTTGATGTATTTTATGAGGGTTTGTCAGAATCGAGATCACCATGATGTATTCTATGAGGGCATTTCAGAATCAGAGATCTCTATGATGCATTCTATGAGGGCATGTCAGAATCAGAAATTCCCATGATGTATTCTATTAGAGTATGTCAAAATCAGAGATCTCCATGATGAATTCTATGAGGGCATGTCAGAATCAGAGATCTCTATGATGTATTTTATGAGGATATCTCATAATCAGAAATCTCCATGAAGTATTCTATGAAGGCATGTCAGAATCAGAGATCCCCATGATGTATTTTATGAGGGTATGTCAGAATCAATATCTCCATGATGTATTCTATGAAGGTATGTCAGAATCAGAAATCCCCATGATGCATTTTATGAGGACATGTCAGAATCAGAGATCTCTATGATGTATTCTATGAGGGCATGTCAGAATCAGAGATCTCCATGACGTATTTTATGAGGGTATGTCAGAATCAGAGATCTCCAGAATGTATTTTATGAGGGTAGGTCAGAATCAGAGATCTCCATGATGTATTCTGTGAGGGCATGTCAGAATCAGAGATCTCCATGATGTATTTTATGAGGGTATGTCAGTATCAGAGATCTCCATGATGTATTCTATGAGGGCTTGCCAGAATCAGAGATCCCCATGATATATTTATTGAGGGTAAGTCAAAATCAGACATCGCCATGATGTATTTTATGAGCGTATGTCAGAATCAGAGATCTCCATGATGTATTCTATGAGGGTATCTCAGTAGGAGAGATCTTCATGAAGTATTCTATGAGGGCACATCAGAATCGGAGATCTCCATGATGTATTTTATAAGGGTATGTCAGAATCAGAGATCTCCATGATGTATTCTATGAGGGTATGTCAGAATCAGAGATCTCCATGATGTATTTTATGAGGGCATGTCAGAATCAGAGATCCCCATGATGTATTTTATAAGGGCATGTCAGAATCAGAGATCTCCATGATGTATTCTATTAGACTATGTCAGAATCAGAGATCTCCATGATGTATTCTATGAGGGTATGTCAGAAGCAGAGATCTCCATGATGTATTCCATGAGGGTATGTCTAAAGCAGAGATCACCATGATGTATTCTATGAGGGTATGTCAGAATCAGAGATCTCCATGATGTATTTATGAGGGCATGTTAGAATCAGATATCCCCATGATGTATTTTATAGGTGTATGTCAGAATCAGAGATCTCCATGATGTATTTTTAATGGTATATCTGAATCAGAGATCTCCATGATGTATTCTATGAGGGTATGTCAGAATCAGAGATCTCCATGATGTATTCTATGAGGGCATGTCAGAATCAGAGATCCCCATGTTGTATTTTATGAGGGTATGTCATAAGCAGAGATCTCCATGATGTATTCCATGAGGGTATGTCAGAATCAGAGATCTCCATGATGTATTTTATGAGGGCATGTCAGAATCAGTGATCCCCATGATGTATTTTATGAGGGTATGGCAGAATCAGAGATCTCCATGATACATTCTATGAGAGTATGTTGGAATCAGAGATCTCCATGATGTATTTTATGAGGGTATGGCAGAATCAGAGATCTCCATGATGTATTCTATGAGGATATGTCAGAATCAGGGATGCCCATGATGTATTTTATGAGGTTTTGTCAGAAGCCGAGATGTCCATGATGTATTTTATGAAGGTATGTCAGAAGCCGAAATCTCCATGATGTATTCTATGAGGGTATGTCAGAATCAGAGATCTCCATGATGTATTCTATGAGGGTATGTCAGAATCAGAGATATCCATGATGTATTTTATGAGAGTATGTCAGAATCAGAGATCTCCATGATGTATTTTATGAGGGTATGTCAGATTCAGAGATTTCCATGATGTAATCTATGAGGGCAAGTCAAAATCAAAGATCGCCATGATGTATTTTATGAGGGTATGTCAGAACCAGAGATCTCCATGATGTATTTTATGAGGGTATGTCAGAATCAGAGATCTCCATGATGAATTCTATGATGTCATGTCAGAATCAGAGATCCCTATGATGTATTTTATGAGGGTATGTCTGAATCAGAGATTCCCATGATGTATTCTATGAGGGTATGTCAAAATCAGAGATCTCCATGGTGTATTCTATGAGGGCATGTCAGAATCAGAGATGTCCATGATGTATTTTATGAGGGTATGTCAGAATCAGAGATCTTAATGATGTATTCTATGAGGGTATGTCAGAATCAGAGATCGACATGATGTATTTTAAGAGGATATGTCAGAATCAGAGCTCTCCATGATGTAATTTATGAGGGTATGTCAGAATCAGAGATCTCCATGATGCATTTTATAAGGGTATGTCAGAATCAGAGATCTTCATGATGTATTTTATGAAGGCATGTCAGATTCAGAGAACACCATGATGTATTTTATGAGGATATCTCATAATCAGAAATCTCCATGAAGTATTCTATGAGGGCATGTCAGAATCAGAGATCCCCATGATGTATTTTATTAGGGTATGTCAGAATCGATATCTCCATTATGTATTCTATGAAGGTATGTCAGAATCAGAAATCCCCATGATGTATTTTATGAGGACATGTCAGAATCAGAGATCTCTATGATGTATTCTATGAGGGCATGTCAGAATCAGAGATCTCCATGATGTATTTTATGTGGGTATGTCAGAATCAGAGATCTCCGTAATGTATTTTATGAGGGTATGTCAGATTCCGAGATCTCCATGATGTATTTTATGAGGGTTTGTCATAATAAGAGACCTCCATGAATTATTCTATGAGGGTATGTCAGAATCAGAGATCTCCATGATGTGTTCTATGAGTGTATGTCAGAATCAGAGATCTCCATGATGTATTTTATGAGGGAATGTCAGAAACAGAGATCTCCATGATGTATTTTATGAGGGTTTGTCAGAAACAGAGATCTCCATGATGTATTCTTTGAGGGTATGTCAGAATCAGAGATCTCCATGATGTATTTTATGAGGGTATGTCAGAACCAGCGATCTCCATGATGTATTTTATGAGGGTATGTCAGAATCAGAGATCTCCATGATGTATTCTATGAGGGCATGTTAGAATCAGACATCTCCATGATGTATTTTGAGGGTATGTAAGAATCGGAGATCTTCATGATGTATTTTATGAGGGTATGTCAGAATCAGAGATCCCCATGATGTATTTTATGAGGGTATGCCAGAATCGAAAATCCCCATGATGTATTTTATGAGGGTATTTCAGAAACAGAGATCCCCATGATGTATTTTATGAGGGTATGTCAGAATCAGAGATCTCCATGATGTATTTTATGAGGGTTTGTCAGAATCAGAGATCTCCATGATGTATTCTTTGAGGGTATGTCAGAATCAGAGATCTCCATGATGTATTTTATGAGGGTATGTCAGAACCATAGATCTCCATGATGTATTTTATGAGGGTATGTCAGAATCAGAGATCACCATGACGTATTCTATGAGGGCATGTTAGAATCAGACATCTCCATGATGTATTTTATGAGGGTATGTAAGAATCGGAGATCTTCATGATGTATTTTATGAGGGTATGTCAGAATCAGAGATCCCCATGATGTATTTTATGAGGGTATGTCAGAATCGGAAATCCCCATGATGTATTTTATGAGGGTATTTCAGAAACAGAGATCCCCATGATGTATTTTATGAGGGTATGTCAGAATCAGAGATCTCCATGATGTATTCTATGAGTGTATGTCAGAATCAGAGATCCCCATGATGTATTTCATGAGGTTACATCAGAATCCGACTCCGAGATCTCCATGATGTATTTTATGAAGGTATGTCAGAATCCAAAATATCCATGATGTATTCTATGAGGGTATGTCAGAATCAGAGATCACCATGATGTATTCTATGAGGGTATGTCAGCATCAGAGATATCCATGATGTATTTTATGAGGGTATGTCAGAATCAGAGATTCCCAGGATGTATTATTTGAGGGTATGTCAGAATCAGAGATCCCCATGATGTATTTTATGAGGGTAAGTCAGAATCCAAGATCTCCATGACGTATTTTATGAGGGTAGGTCAGAATCAGAGATCTCCATGATGTATTATTTCAGCGTATGCCACAATTAGAGATCTACATGATGTATTCTATGAGTGTATGTCAGAATCAGAGATCTCCATGATGTATTTTATGAGGGTATGTCAGAATCAGAGATTTCCATGATGTATTTTATGAGGGTATGTCAGAATCAGAGATCTCCATGATGTATTTTATGAGGGTATGTCAAAACCAGAGATCTCCTTGATGTATTTTATGAGATTATGTCAGAATCAGAGATCTCCATGATGTATTTTATGAGGGCATCTCAGAATCAGAGATCCCTATGATGTATTTTCTGAGGGTGTGTCAGAATCAGAGATCTCCAATATGTATTCTGTGAGGGTATGTCAGAATCAGAGATCCCATGATGTATTTTATAGGGGTATGTGAGAATCAGAGATCTCCATGATGTATTCTATGAGGGCATGTCAGAATCAGAGATCAACATGATGTATTTTATGAGGGTATGTCAGAATCAGAGATCTCTATGATGTATTTTATGAGGGTATGTCAGAATCAGACATCTCTATGATGTATTCTATGATGGTATGTCAGAAACAGAGATCCCTGTGATGCATTTTATGAGGGTATGTGAGAAGCAGAGATCTCCATGATGTATTCTGTGAGGGCATGTCAGAATCAGAGATCACCATTATGTATTTTATGAGGGTATGTCAGAAGCAGAAATCTCCATGATGTATTCCCATGAGGGTATGTCTGAATCAGGGATCTCCATGATGTATTTTATGAGGGCATGTCAGAATCAGAGATCCCCATGATGTATTTTATGAGGGTATGGCAGAGTCTGATATCTGCATAATGCGTTCTATGAGGGTATGTCAGAATCAGAGATCTCCATGATGTATTTTATGAGGGTATGGCAGAATCAGAGATTTCCATGATATATTCTATGAGGGTATGTCAGAATCAGGGATCCCCATGATGTATTTTATGAGGTTATGTCAGAATCTGAGATCTCCATGATGTATTTTATGAAGGTATGTCAGAAGCCGAGATCTCCATGATGTATTCTATGTGGGTATGTCAGAATCAAAGATCTCCATGATGTATTCTTTGAGGATATGTCAGAATCAGAGATATCTATGTTGTATTTTATGAGGGTATGTCAGAATCAGAGATCTCCATGATGTATTTTATGAGGGTATGTCAGAATCAGAGATCTCCATGATGTATTTTATGAGGGTATGTCAGAACCAGAGATTTCCATTATGTATTTTATGAGGGTATGTCAGAATCAGAAATCTCCATGATGTATTCTATGAGAGCATGTCAGAATCAGAGATCCCTATGCTGTATTTTATGAGGGTGTGTCAGAGTCAGAGATCTCCATGAGATATTCTGTGAGGGTATGTCAGAATCCGAGATCTCCATGATGTATTTTATGAGGGTATGTCAGATTCAGAGATTTCCATGATGTAATCTATGAGGGCAAGTCAGAATCAGGGATCCCCATGATGTATTTTATGAGGGTATGTCAAAATCAAAGATCGCCATGATGTATTTTATGAGGGTATGTCAGAACCAGAGATCTCCATGATGTATTTTATGAGGGTATGTCAGAATCAGAGATCTCCATGATGAATTCTATGAGGTCATGTCAGAATCAGAGATCCCTATGATGCATTTTATGAGGGTATGTCTGAATCAGAGATTCCCATGATGTATTCTATGAGGGTATGTCAAAATCAGAGATCTCCATGGTGTATTCTATGAGGGCATGTCAGAATCAGAGATCTCCATGATGTATTTTATGAGGGTATGACAGAATCAGAGATCTTAATGATGTATTCTATGAGGGTATGTCAGAATCAGAGATCGACATGATGTATTTTAAGAGGATATGTCAGAATCAGAGCTCTCCATGATGTAATTTATGAGGGTATGTCAGAATCAGAGATCTCCATGATGCATTTTATAAGGGTATGTCAGAATCAGAGATCTTCATGATGTATTTTATGAAGGCATGTCAGATTCAGAGAACACCATGATGTATTTTATGAGGATATCTCATAATCAGAAATCTCCATGAAGTATTCTATGAGGGCATGTCAGAATCAGAGATCCCCATGATGTATTTTATTAGGGTATGTCAGAATCGATATCTCCATTATGTATTCTATGAAGGTATGTCAGAATCAGAAATCCCCATGATGTATTTTATGAGGACATGTCAGAATCAGAGATCTCTATGATGTATTCTATGAGGGCATGTCAGAATCAGAGATCTCCATGATGTATTTTATGTGGGTATGTCAGAATCAGAGATCTCCGTAATGTATTTTATGAGGGTATGTCAGATTCCGAGATCTCCATGATGTATTTTATGAGGGTTTGTCATAATCAGAGATCTCCATGAACTATTCTATGAGGGTATGTCAGAATCAGAGATCTCCATGATGTGTTCTATGAGTGTATGTCAGAATCAGAGATCTCCATGATGTATTTTATGAGGGAATGTCAGAAACAGAGATCTCCATGATGTATTTTATGAGGGTTTGTCAGAAACAGAGATCTCCATGATGTATTCTTTGAGGGTATGTCAGAATCAGAGATCTCCATGATGTATTTTATGAGGGTATGTCAGAACCAGCGATCTCCATGATGTATTTTATGAGGGTATGTCAGAATCAGAGATCTCCATGATGTATTCTATGAGGGCATGTTAGAATCAGACATCTCCATGATGTATTTTATGAGGGTATGTAAGAATTGGAGATCTTCATGATGTATTTTATGAGGGTATGTCAGAATCAGAGATCCCCATGATGTATTTTATGAGGGTATGCCAGAATCGAAAATCCCCATGATGTATTTTATGAGGGTATTTCAGAAACAGAGATCCCCATGATGTATTTTATGAGGGTATGTCAGAATCAGAGATCTCCATGATGTATTTTATGAGGGTTTGTCAGAATCAGAGATCTCCATGATGTATTCTTTGAGGGTATGTCAGAATCAGAGATCTCCATGATGTATTTTATGAGGGTATGTCAGAACCATAGATCTCCATGATGTATTTTATGAGGGTGTGTCAGAATCAGAGATCTCCATGATGTATTCTATGAGGGCATGTTAGAATCAGACATCTCCATGATGTATTTTATGAGGGTATGTAAGAATCGGAGATCTTCATGATGTATTTTATGAGGGTATGTCAGAATCAGAGATCCCCATGATGTATTTTATGAGGGTATGTCAGAATCGGAAATCCCCATGATGTATTTTATGAGGGTATTTCAGAAACAGAGATCCCCATGATGTATTTTATGAGGGTATGTCAGAATCAGAGATCTCCATGATGTATTCTATGAGGGTATGTCAGAATCAGAGATCCCCATGATGTATTTCATGAGGTTACATCAGAATCCGACTCCGAGATCTCCATGATGTATTTTATGAAGGTATGTCAGAATCCAAAATATCCATGATGTATTCTATGAGGGTATGTCAGAATCAGAGATCACCATGATGTAGTCTATGAGGGTATGTCAGCATCAGAGATATCTATGATGTATTTTATGAGGGTATGTCAGAATCAGAGATTCCCAGGATGTATTATTTGAGGGTATGTCAGAATCAGAAATCCCCATGATGTATTTTATGAGGGTAAGTCAGAATCCAAGATCTCCATGACGTATTTTATGAGAGTATGTCAGAATCAGAGATCTCCATGATGTATTATTTCAGCGTAAGCCACAATTAGAGATCTACATGATGTATTCTATGAGTGTATGTCAGAATCAGAGATCTCCATGATGTATTTTATGAGGGTATGTCAGAATCAGAGATCTCCATGATGTATTCTATGAGGGTATGTTAAAAATCAGAGATCCCCATGGTGTATTCTTTGAGGATATGTCAGAATTAGAGATCTCCATGATGTATTTTATGAGGGTATGTCAAAACCAGAGATCTCCTTGATGTATTTTATGAGAGTATGTCAGAATCAGAGATCTCCATGATGTATTTTATGAGGGCATCTCAGAATCAGAGATCCCTATGATGTATTTTCTGAGGGTGTGTCAGAATCAGAGATCTCTATGATGTATTTTATGAGGGTATGTCAGAATCAGACATCTCTATGATGTATTCTATGATGGTATGTCAGAAACAGAGATCCCTGTGATGCATTTTATGAGGGTATGTTAAAAATCAGAGATCCCCATGGTGTATTCTTTGAGGATATGTCAGAATTAGAGATCTCCATGATGTATTTTATGAGGGTATGTCAGAATCAGAGATCTCCTTGATGTATTCTATGAGGGTATGTTGAAAATCAGAGATCCCCATGGTGTATTCTTTGAGGATATGTCAGAATTAGAGATCTCCATGATGTATTTTATGAGGGTATGTCAAAACCAGAGATCTCCTTGATGTATTTTATGAGAGTATGTCAGAATCACAGATCTCCATGATGTATTTTATGAGGGCATCTCAGAATCAGAGATCCCTATGATGTATTTTCTGAGGGTGTGTCAGAATCAGAGATCTCCAATATGTATTCTGTGAGGGTATGTCAGAATCAGAGATCCCATGATGTATTTTATAAGGGTATGTGAGAATCAAAGATCTCCATGATGTATTCTATGAGGGCATGTCAGAATCAGAGATCAACATGATGTATTTTATGAGGGTATGTCAGAATCAGAGATCTCTATGATGTATTTTATGAGGGTATGTCAGAATCAGACATCTCTATGATGTATTCTATGATGGTATGTCAGAAACAGAGATCCCTGTGATGCATTTTATGAGGGTATGTGAGAAGCAGAGATCTCCATGATGTATTCTGTGAGGGCATGTCAGAATCAGAGATCCCCATTATGTATTTTATGAGGGTATGTCAGAAGCAGAAATCTCCATGATGTATTCCCATGAGGGTATGTCTGAATCAGAGATCTCCATGATGTATTTTATGAGGGCATGTCAGAATCAGAGATCCCCATGATGTATTTTATGAGGTTATGTCAGAATCAGAGATATCTATGTTGTATTTTATGAGGGTATGTCAGAATCAGAGATCTCCATGATGTATTTTATGAGGGTATGTCAGAATCAGAGATCTCCATGATGTATTTTATGAGGGTATGTCAGAACCAGAGATTTCCATTATGTATTTTATGAGGGTATGTCAGAATCAGAAATCTCCATGATGTATTCTATGAGAGCATGTCAGAATCAGAGATCCCTATGCTGTATTTTATGAGGGTGTGTCAGAGTCAGAGATCTCCATGAGATATTCTGTGGGTGTATGTCAGAATCAGAGATCTCCATGATGTATTTTATGAGGGAATGTCAGAAACAGAGATCTCCATGATGTATTTTATGAGGGTTTGTCAGAAACAGAGATCTCCATGATGTATTCTTTGAGGGTATGTCAGAATCAGAGATCTCCATGATGTATTTTATGAGGGTATGTCAGAACCAGCGATCTCCATGATGTATTTTATGAGGGTATGTCAGAATCAGAGATCTCCATGATGTATTCTATGAGGGCATGTTAGAATCAGACATCTCGATGATGTATTTTATGAGGGTATGTAAGAATCGGAGATCTTCATGATGTATTTTATGAGGGTATGTCAGAATCAGAGATCCCCATGATGTATTTTATGAGGGTATGCCAGAATCGAAAATCCACATGATGTATTTTATGAGGGTATTTCAGAAACAGAGATCCCCATGATGTATTTTATGAGGGTATGTCAGAATCAGAGATCTCCATGATGTATTTTATGAGGGTTTGTCAGAATCAGAGATCTCCATGATGTATTCTTTGAGGGTATGTCAGAATCAGAGATCTCCATGATGTATTTTATGAGGGTATGTCAGAACCATAGATCTCCATGATGTATTTTATGAGGGTGTGTCAGAATCAGAGATCTCCATGATGTATTCTATGAGGGCATGTTAGAATCAGACATCTCCATGATGTATTTTATGAGGGTATGTAAGAATCGGAGATCTTCATGATGTATTTTATGAGGGTATGTCAGAATCAGAGATCCCCATGATGTATTTTATGAGGGTATGTCAGAATCGGAAATCCCCATGATGTATTTTATGAGGGTATTTCAGAAACAGAGATCCCCATGATGTATTTTATGAGGGTATGTCAGAATCAGAGATCTCCATGATGTATTTTATGAGGGTATTTCAGAAACAGAGATCCCCATGATGTATTTTATGAGGGTATGTCAGCATCAGTGATATCCATGATGTATTTTATGAGGGTATGTCAGAATCAGAGATTCCCAGGATGTATTATTTGAGGGTATGTCAGAATCAGAGATCCCCATGATGTATTTTATGAGGGTAAGTCAGAATCCAAGATCTCCATAACGTATTTTATGAGGGTATGTCAGAATCAGAGATCTCCATGATGTATTATTTCAGCGTATGCCACAATTAGAGATCTACATGATGTATTCTATGAGTGTATGTCAGAATCAGAGATCTCCATGATGTATTTTATGAGGGTATGTCAGAATCAGAGATCCCCATGATGTATTTTATGAGGGTATGCCAGAATCGAAAATCCCCATGATGTATTTTATGAGGGTATTTCAGAAACAGAGATCCCCATGATGTATTTTATGAGGGTATGTCAGAATCAGAGATCTCCATGATGTATTTTATGAGGGTATGTCAGAATCAGAGATCTCCATGATGTATTCTATGAGGGCATGTTAGAATCAGACATTTCCATGATGTATTTTATGAGGGTATGTAAGAATCGGAGATCTTCATGATGTATTTTATGAGGGTATGTCAGAATCAGAGATCCCCATGATGTATTTTATGAGGGTATGTCAGAATCAGAAATCCCCATGATGTATTTTATGAGGTTATTTCAGAAACAGAGATCCCCATGATGTATTTTATGAGGGTATGTCAGAATCAGAGATCTCCATGATGTATTCTATGAGGGCATGTTAGAATCAGACATCTCCATGGTGTATTTTATAAAGGTATGTCAGAATCCAAAATATCCATGATGTATTCTATGAGGGTATGTCAGAATCAGAGATCACCATGATGTATTCTATGAGGGTATGTCAGCATCAGAGATATCCATTATGTATTTTATGAGGGTATGTCAGAATCAGAGATTCCCAGGATGTATTATTTGAGGGTATGTCAGAATCAGAGATCCCCATGATGTATTTTATGAGGGTAAGTCAGAATCCAAGATCTCCATGACGTATTTTATGAGGGTATGTCAGAATCAGAGATCTCCATGATGTATTATTTCAGCGTATGCCACAATTAGAGATCTACATGATGTATTCTATGAGGGTATGTCAGAATCAGAGATCTCCATGATGTATTTTATGAGGGTATGTCAGAATCAGAGATTTCCATGATGTATTTTATGAGGGTATGTCAGAATCAGAGATCTCCATGATGTATTCTATGAGGGTATGTTAAAAATCAGAGATCCCCATGGTGTATTCTTTGAGGATATGTCAGAATTAGAGATCTCCATGATGTATTTTATGAGGGTATGTCAAAACCAGAGATCTCCTTGATGTATTTTATGAGAGTATGTCAGAATCAGAGATCTCCATGATGTATTTTATGAGGGCATCTCAGAATCAGAGATCCCTATGATGTATTTTCTGAGGGTGTGTCAGAATCAGAGATCTCCAATATGTATTCTGTGAGGGTATGTCAGAATCAGAGATCCCATGATGTATTTTATAAGGGTATGTGAGAATCAGAGATCTCCATGATGTATTCTATGAGGGCATGTCAGAATCAGAGATCAACATGATGTATTTTATGAGGGTATGTCAGAATCAGAGATCTCTATGATGTATTTTATGAGGGTATGTCAGAATCAGACATCTCTATGATGTATTCTATGATGGTATGTCAGAAACAGAGATTCCTGTGATGCATTTTATGAGGGTATGTGAGAAGCAGAGATCTCCATGATGTATTCTGTGAGGGCATGTCAGAATCAGAGATCCCCATTATGTATTTTATGAGGGTATGTCAGAAGCAGAAATCTCCATGATGTATTCCCATGAGGGTATGTCTGAATCAGAGATCTCCATGATGTATTTTATGAGGGCATGTCAGAATCAGAGATCCCCATGATGTATTTTATGAGGGTATGGCAGAGTCAGATATCTGCATAATGCGTTCTATGAGGGTATGTCAGAATCAGAGATCTCCATGATGTATTTTATGAGGGTATGGCAGAATCAGAGATTTCCATGATGTATTCTATGAGGGTATGTCAGAATCAGGGATCCCCATGATGTATTTTATGAGGTTATGTCAGAATCTGAGATCTCCATGATGTATTTTATGAAGGTATGTCAGAAGCCGAGATCTCCATGATGTATTCTATGTGGGTATGTCAGAATCAGAGATCTCCATGATGTATTCTTTGAGGATATGTCAGAATCAGAGATATCTATGTTGTATTTTATGAGGGTATGTCAGAATCAGAGATCTCCATGATGTATTTTATGAGGGTATGTCAGAATCAGAGATCTCCATGATGTATTTTATGAGGGTATGTCAGAACCAGAGATTTCCATTATGTATTTTATGAGGGTATGTCAGAATCAGAAATCTCCATGATGTATTCTATGAGAGCATGTCAGAATCAGAGATCCCTATGCTGTATTTTATGAGGGTGTGTCAGAGTCAGAGATCTCCATGAGATATTCTGTGAGGGTATGTCAGAATCCGAGATCTCCATTATGTATTTTATGAGGGTATGTCAGAATCAGAGATCTCCATGATGTATTTCATGAGGGTATGTCAGAATCAGAGATCTCCATGATGTATTCTTTGAAGGTATGTCAGAATCAGAGATCTCCATGATGTATTTTATGAGGGTATGTCAGAACCAGAGATCTCCGTGATGTATTTTATGAGGGTATGTCAGAATCAGAGATCTCCATGATGTATTCTATGAGAGCATCTCAGAATCAGAGATCCCTATGATGTATTTTGTGAGGGTATGTCAGAATCAGACATCTCCAATATGTATTCTGTGAGGGTATGTCAGAATCTGAGATCCCCATGATGTATTTTATAAGGGTATGTCAGAATCAGAGATCTACATGATGTATTCTATGACGGCATGTCAGAATCAGAGATCCCCATGATGTATTTTATGAGGGTATGTCAGAATTGGAGATCTTCATGATGTATTTTATGAGGGTATGTCAGAATCGGAAATCCCCATGATGTATTTTATGAGGGTATTTCAGAAACAGAGAGCCCCATGATGTATTTTATGAAGGTAAGTCAGAATAAGAGATTTCCATGATGTATTCTATGGGGGTATGTCAGAATCAGAGAACTCCGTAATGCATTCTATGATGTTATGTCAGAATCAGAGATGTCCATGATGTATTCTATGAGTGTATGTCACAATCAGAGATCTCCATGATGTGGTCTATGAGGGTATGTCAGAATCAGAGATCTCCATGATGTGTTCTATGAGTGTATGTCAGAATCAGAGATCTCCATGATGTATTTTATGAGGGTATGTCAGAATCAGAGATCTCCATGATGTATTTTATGAGGGTATGTCAGAATCAGAGATCTCCATGATGTATTTTATGAGGGTATGTCAGAATCAGAGATCTCCATGATGTATTTTATGAGGGTATGTCAGAACCAGAGATCTCCATGATGTATTTTATGAGCTATGTCAGAATCAGACATCTCCAATATGTTTTCTGTGAGGGTATGTCAGAATCAGAGATCCCCATGATGTATTTTATAAGGGTATGTCAGAATCAGAGATCTCCATGATTTATTCTATGAGGACATGTTAGAATCAGACATCTCCATGATGTATTTTATGAGAGTATGTCAGAATCGGAGATCCCCATGATGTATTTTATGAGGGTATGTCAGAATTGGAAATCGCCATGATGTATCTTATGAGGATATTTCAGAAACAGAGATCCCCATGATGTATTTTATGAGGGTATGTCAGAATCAGAGATCCCCATGATGCAGTTTATGAGGGTATGTCAGAAGCAGAGATCTCCATGATGCGTTCTATGAGAGTATGTCAGAATCAGAGATCTCCATGATGTATTTTATGAGGGTATGGCAGAATCATAGATCTCCATGATGTATTCTATGAGGGTATGTCAGAATCAGAGATCCCATGATGTATTTCATGAGGTTACGCCAGAATCCAAGATCTCCATGATGTATTTTATGAAGGTATGTCAGAATCCGAAATCTCCATGATGTATTCTATGGGGGTATGTCAGAATCGGTGATCTCCATGATGTATTCTATGAGGGTATGTCACAATCAGAGATATCCATGATGTATTTTTTGAGGGTATGTCAGAATCAGAGATCTCCATGATGTATTTCATGAGGGCATCTCAGAATCAGAGATTTCCTTGATTTATTTTATGAGGGTATGTCAGAATCAGAGATTCCCATGATGTATTCTTTGAGGGTATGTCAGAATCAGAGATCCCCATGATGTATTTTATGAGGGTAAGTCAGAATCCAAGATCTCCATGACGTATTTTATGAGGGTATGTCAGAATCAGAGATCTCCATGATGTATTATTTCGGCGTATGTCACAATTAAAGATCTACATGATGTATTCTATGAGTGTATGTCAGAATCAGAGATCTCCATGGTGTATTTTTTGAGAGTATGTCAGAATCAGAGATTTCCATGATGTATTTTATGAGGGTATGTCAGAATCAGAGATCTCCATGATGTATTCTATGAGGGTATGTTAAAATCAGAGATCCCCATGGTGTATTATTTGAGGATATGTCAGAATTGGAGATCTCCATGATGTATTTTATGAGGGTATGTCAGAACCAGAGATCTCATTGATGTATTTTATGAGAGTATGTCAGAATCAGAGATCTCCTGATATATTTTATGAGGGCATCTCAGAATCAGAGATCCCCATGATGTATTTTATGAGGGTGTGTCAGAATCAGAGATCTCCAATATGTATTCTGTATGGGTATGTCAGAATCAGAGATCTCCATGATGTATTTTATAAGGGTATGTCAGAATCGGAGATCTCCATGATGTATTTTATGAGGGTATGTCAGAATCAGACATCTCTATGATGTATTCTATGATGGTATGTCAGAAACAGGGATCCCTGTGATGCATTTTATGAGGGTATGTGAGAAGCAGAGATCTCCATGATGTATTCTACGAGGGCATGTCAGAATCAGAGATCCCCATTATCTATATTATGAGGGTATGTCAGAAGCAGAGATCTCCATGATGTATTCCCATGAAGGTATGTCGGAATCAGAGATCTCCATGATGTATTTTATGAGGGCATGTCAG
The DNA here is from genome assembly GCF_019279795.1 of Protopterus annectens. Taxonomy (NCBI): domain Eukaryota; kingdom Metazoa; phylum Chordata; order Ceratodontiformes; family Protopteridae; genus Protopterus; species Protopterus annectens. The sequence goes on along the minus strand of NC_056746.1, from coordinate 308,163,041 downwards.
AATCAGAGATCCCCATGATGTATTTTATGAGGGTATGGCAGAATCAGATATCTGCATGATGCGTTCTATGATGATATGTCAGAATCAGAGATCTCCATGATGTATTTTATGAGGGTATGGCAGAATCAGAGATCTCCATGATGTATTTTATGAGGGTATGTCAGAATCAGAGATCACCATGATGTATTCTATGAGGGTATGTCAGAATCAGAGATCCCTATGCTGTATTTTATGAGGGTGTGTCAGAGTCAGACATCTCCATGAGATATTCTGTGAGGGTATGTCAGAATCAGAGATCTCCATGATGTATTTTATGAGGGTATGGCAGAATCAGAGATTTCCATGATGTATTTTATGAGGGTATGTCAGAATCAGAGATCACCTTGATGTATTCTATGAGGGTATGTCAGAATCAGAGATCCCTATGCTGTATTTTATGAGGGTGTGTCAGAGTCAGACATCTCCATGAGATATTCTGTGAGGGTATGTCAGAATCTGAGATCTCCATGATGTATTTTATGAGGGTATGTCAGAATCAGAGATCTCCATGATGTATTCTTTGAGGGTATGTCAGAATCAGAGATCTCCATGATGTATTTTATGAGGGTATGTCAGAACCAGACATCTCCAATATGTATTCTGTGAGGATATGTCAGAATCTGAGATCCCCATGATGTATTTTATAAGGGTATGTCAGAATCAGAGATCTCTATGATGTATTCTATGAGGGCATGTCAGAATCAGAGATCCCCATGATGTATTTTATGAGGGTATGCCAGAATTGGAGATCTTCATGATGTATTTTATGAGGGTATGTCAGAATCGGAAATCCCCATGATGTATTTTATGAGGGTATTTCAGAAACAGAGATCCCCATGATGTATTTTATGAGGGTAAGTCAGAATCAGAGATTTCCATGATGTATTCTATGGGGGTATGTCAGAATCAGAGATCTCCATAATGCATTCTATGATGGTATGTCAGAATCAGAGATGTCCATGATGTATTCTATGAGGGTATGTCAGAATCAGAGATCTCCATGATGTATTTTATGAGTGTATGTCAGAATCAGAGATCTTCATGATGTATTGCATGAATGTACGTCTGAATCAACGATTCCCATGATGTATTCCATGAGAGTATGTCACAATCACAGATCTCCATGATGTGGTCTATGAGGGTATGTCAGAATCAGAGATCTCCATGATGTGTTCTATGAGTGTATGTCAAAATCAGAGATCTCCATGATGTATTTTATGAGGATATGTCAGAATCAGAGATCTCCATGATGTATTTTATGAGGGTATGTCAGAATCAGAGATCTCCATAATGTATTTTTTGAGGGTATGTCAGAATCAGAGATCTCCATGATGTATTTCATGAGGGTATGTCAGAACCAGAGATCTCCATGATGTATTTTATGAGGGTATGTCAGAATCAGAGATCACCATGATGTGTTCTATGAGGGTATGTCAGAATCAGAGATCCCTATGCTGTATTTTATGAGGGTGTGTCAGAGTCAGAGATCTCCATGAGATATTCTGTGAGGGTATGTCAGAATCCGAGATCTCTATGATGTATTTTATGAGGGTATGTCAGAATCAGAGATCTCCATGATGTATTTTATGAGGGTATGTCAGAATCAGAGATCTCCATGATGTATTCTTTGAGGGTATGTCAGAATCAGAGATCTCCATGATGTATTTTATGAGGGTATGTCAGAACCAGAGATCTCCATAATGTATTTTATGAGGGTATGTCAGAATCAGAGATCTCCATGATGTATTCTATGAGAGCATCTCAGAATTAGAGATCCCTATGATGTATTTTATGAGGGTATGTCAGAATCAGACATGTCCAATATGTATTCTGTGAGGGTATGTCAGAATCTGAGATCCCCATGATGTATTTTATAAGGGTATGTCAGAATCAGAGATCTCTATGATGTATTCTATGAGGGCATGTCAGAATCAGAGATCCCCATGATGTATTTTATGAGGGTATGTCAGAATTGGAGATCTTCATGATGTATTTTATGAGGGTATGTCAGAATCGGAAAAACCCATGATGTATTTTATGAGGGTATTTCAGAAACAGAGATCCCCATGATGTATTTTATGAGGGTAAGTCAGAATCAGAGATTTCCATGATGTATTCTATGGGGGTATGTCAGAATCAGAGATCTCCATAATGCATTCTATGATGGTATGTCAGAATCAGAGATGTCCATGATGTATTCTATGAGGGTATGTCAGAATCAGAGATCCCCATGATGTATTTTATGAGTGTATGTCAGAATCAGAGATCTTCATGATGTATTGCATGAATGTACGTCTGAATCAAATATTCCCATTATGTATTCCATGAGAGTATGTCATAATCACAGATCTCCATGATGTGGTCTATGAGGGTATGTCAGAATCAGAGATCTCCATGATGTGTTCTATGAGTGTATGTCAGAATCAGAGATCTCCATGATGTATTTTATGAGGATATGTCAGAATCAGAGATCTCCATGATGTATTTTATGAGGGTATGTCAGAATCAGAGATCTCCATGATGTATTTTTTGAGGGTATGTCAGAATCAGAGATCCCCATGATGTATTTTATAAGGGTATGTCAGAATCAGAGTTCTCCATGATGTATTCTATGAGGGCATGTTAGAATCAGACATCTCCATGATGTATTTTATGAGGATATGTCAGAATCAGAGATCTTCATGATGTATTTTATGAGGGTATGTCAGAATCAGAGATCCCCATGATGTATTTTATGGGGGTATGTCAGAATCGGAAATCCCCATGATGTATTTTATGAGGGTATGTCAGACCAGAGATCTCCATGATGTATTCTATGATGGTATGTCAGAATCAGAGATCCCCATGATGCAGTTTATGAGGGTGTGTCAGAAGCAGAGATCTCCATGATGCATTCTATGAGAATATGTCGGAATCAGAGATATCCATGATGTATTTTATGAGGGTATGGAAGAATCATAGATGTCCATGATGTATTCTATGAGGGTATGTCAGAAACAGAGATCCCCATGATGTATTTCATGAGGTTACGCCAGAAACCGAGATCTCCATGATTTATTTTATGAAGGTATGTCAAAATCCGAAATCTCCATGATGTATTCTATGGGGGTATGTCAGAATCGGAGATCTCCATAATGTATTCTATGAGGGTATGTCACAATCAGAGATATCCATGATGTATTTTATGAGGGTAAGTCAGAATCCGAGATCTCCATGGCGTACTTTATGAGGGTATGTCAGAATCAGAGATCTCCATGATGTATTCTTTCAGCGTATGTCACAATTAGAGATCTACATGATGTATTATTTGAGTGTATGTCAGAATCAGAGATCTCCATGATGTATTTTATGAGGGTATGTCAGAATCAGAGATTTCCATGATGTATTTTATGAGGGTATGTCAGAATCAGAGATCTCCATGATGTAATCTATGAGGTTATGTTAAAATCAGAGATCCCCATGATGTATTCTTTAAGGATATGTCAGAATGGTAGATCTCCATGATGTATTTTATGAGGGTGTGTCAGAATCAGAGATCTCCAATATGTATTCTGTGAGGGTATGTCAGAATCAGAGATCCCCATGATGTATTTTATATGGGTATGTCAGAATCAGAGATCTCCATGATGTATTCTATGAGGGCATGTCAGAATCAGAGATCTCCATGATGTATTTTATGAGGGTATGTCCAAATCGGAGATCTCCATGATGTATTTTATGAGGGTATGTCAGAATCAGACATCTCTATGATGTATTCTATGAGGGTATGTTGGAATCAGAGATCTCCATGATGTATTTTATGTGGGTATGGCAGAATCAGAGATCTCCATGATGTATTCTATGAGGACATGTCAGAACCAGGGATCCCCATGATGTATTTTATGCGGTTATGTCAGAATCTGAGATCTCCATGATGTATTTTATGAAGGTATGTCAGTATCCGAGATCTCCATGATGTATTCTATAAGGGTATGTCAGAATCAGAGATCTCCATGATGTATTCTTTGAGGATATGTCAGAATCAGAGATATCCAAGTTGTATTTTATGAGGGTATGTCAGAATCAGAGATCTCCATGATGTATTTTATAAGAGTATGTCAGAATCAGAGATCTCCATGATGTATTTTTTGAGGGTATGTCAGAATCAGAGATCTCCATGATGTATTCTATGAGGGTATGTCAGAATCAGAGATCCCTATGCTGTATTTTATGAGGGTGTGTCAGAGTCAGAGATCTCCATAAGATATTCTGTGAGGGTATGTCAGAATCCAAGATCTCCATGATGTATTTTATGAGGGTTTGTCAAAATCAGAGATCTCCATGATGTATTCTATGAGGGTATGTCAGAATCAGAGATCTCCATTATGTGTTCTATGAGTGTATGTCAGAATCAGAGATCTCCATTATGTATTTTCTGAGGGTATGTCAGAATCAGAGATCTCCATGATGTATTTTATGAGGGTATGTCAGAATCAGAGATCTCTATGATGTATTCTTTGTGGGTATGTCAGAATCAGAGATCTCCATGATGTATTTTATGAGGGTATGTCAGAACTAGACATCTCCATGATGTATTTTATGAGGGTATGTCAGAATCAGTGATCTCCATGATGTATTCTATGAGGGCATCTAAGAAGCAGAGATCCCTATGATGTATTTTATGAGGGTATGTCAGAATCAGAAATCTCCAATATGTATTCTGTGAGGATATGTCAGAATCTGAGATCCCCATGATGTATTTTATAAGGGTTTGTCAGAATCAGAGATCTCCATGATGTATTCTATGAGGGCATGTCAGAATCAGAGATCCCCATGATGTATTTTATGAGGGTATGTCAGAATTGGAGATCTTCATGATGTATTTTATGAGGGTATGTCAGAATTGGAAATCCCCATGATGTATTTTATGATGGTATTTCAGAAACAGAGATCCCCATGATGTATTTTATGAGGGTATGTCAGAATCAGAGATTTCCATGATGTATTCTATGGTGGTATGTCAGAATCAGGGATCTCCATAATGCATTCTATGATGGTATGTCAGAATCAGAGATGTCCATGATGTATTCTATGAGGGTATGTCAGAATCAGAGATCCCTATGATGTATTTTATGAGTGTATGTCAGAATCAGAGATCTTCATGATGTATTGCATGAGTGCATGTCTGAATCAGAGATTCCCATGTTGTATTCCATGAGAGTATGTCACAATCAGAGATCTCCATGATGTGGTCTATGAGGGTATGTCAAAATCAGAGATCTCCATGATGTATTTTATGATGGTATGTCAGAATCAGAGATCTCCATGATGTAATCTATGAGGTTATGTCAGAATCAGAGATCTCTATGAGGTATTTATGAGGGTATGTAAGAATCAGAGATCTCCATTATGTATTTTATGACAGCATCTCAGAATCAGAGATCCCTATGATGTATTTTATGAGGGTGTGTCAGAATCAGAGATCTCCAATATGTATTCTGTAAGGGTATGTCAGAATCAGAGATTTCCATGATGTATTTTATGAGGGTATGTCAGAATCAGAGATCTCCATGATGTATTCTATGAGGGTATATTAAAATCAGAGATCCCCATGATGTATTCTTTGAGGATATGTCAGAATCGGAGATCTCCATGATGTATTTTATGAGGGTATGTCAGAACCAGAGATCTCCTTGATGTATTTTATGAGAGTATGTCAGAATCAGAGATCTCCATGATGTATTTTATGAGGGCATCTCAGAATCAGAGATCCCTATGATGTATTTTATGAGGGTGTGTCAGAATCAGAGATCTCCAATATGTATTCTGTAAGGGTATGTCAGAATCAGAGATCCCCATGATGTATTTTATAAGGATATGTCAGAATCAGAGATCTCCATGATGTATTCTATGAGGGCATGTCAGAATCAGAGATCAACATGATGTATTGTATGAGGGTATGTCAGAATCGGAGATCTCCATGATGTATTTTATGAGGGTATGTCAGAATCAGACATCTCTATGATGTATTCTATGATGGTAGGTCAGAAACAGAGATCCCTGTGATGCATTTTATGAGGGTATGTCAGAAGCAGAGATCTCCATGATGTATTCTATGAGGGCATGTCAGAATCAGAGATCCCCATTATGTATTTTATGAGGGTATGTCAGAAGCAGAGATCTCCGTAATGCATTCTATGATGGTATGTCAGAATCAGACATCTCCAATATGTATTCTGTGAGGGTATGTCAGAATCTGTGATCCCCATGATGTATTTTATAAGGGTATGTCAGAATAAGAGATCTCCATGATGTATTCTATGAGGGCATGTCAGAATCAGAGATCCCCATGATGTATTTTATGAGGGTATGTCAGAATCAGAGATTTCCATGATGTATTCTATGGGGGTATGTCAGAATCAGAAATCTCCGTAATGCATTCTATGATGGTATGTCAGAATCACAGATATCCATGATGTATTTTATGAAGGTATGTCAGAATCCGAGATCTCCATGATGTATTCTATGAGGGTATGTCAGAATCAGAGATCTCCATGATGTATTCTTTGAGGATATGTCAGAATCAGAGATATCCATGTTGTATTTTATGAGGGTATGTCAGAATTAGAGATCTCCATGATGTATTCTATGAGGGTATGTCAGAACCAGAGATCTCCATGATGTATTTTATGAGGGTATGTCAGAATCAGAGATCTCCATGATGTATTCTATGAGGGCATGTCAGAATCAGAGATCCCTATGCTGTATTTTATGAGGGTGTGTCAGAGTCAGAGATCTCCATGAGATATTCTGTGAGGGTATGTCAGAATCCAATATCTCCATGATGTATTTTATAAGGGTTTGTCAAAATCAGAGATCTCCATGATGTATTCTATAAGGGTATGTCAGAATCGGAGATCTCCATGATGTGTTCTATGAGTGTATGTCAGAATCAGAGATCTCCATGATGCATTTTATGAGGGTATGTCAGAATCAGAGATCTCCATGATGTATTTTATGAGGGTATGTCAGAACCAGAGATCTCCATGATGTATTTTATGAGGGTATGTCAGAATCAGAGATCTCCATGATGTATTCTATGAGGGCATCTCAGAATCAGAGATCCCTATGATGTATTTTATGAGGTTATTTCAGAAACAGAGATCCCCATGATGTATTTTATGAGGGTATGTCAGAATCAGACATCTTCAGTATGTATTTTATGAGTGTATGTCAGAATCAGAGATCTCCATGATGTATTTTATGAGGGTATATCAGAATTAGAGATCTCCATGATGTATTTTATGAGGTTATTTCAGAAACAGAGATCCCCATGATGTATTTTATGAGGGTATGTCAGAATCAGAGATTTCCATGATGTATTCTATGGGGGTATGTCAGAATCAGAGATCTCCGTAATGCATTCTATGATGGTATGTCAGAATCAGAGATGTCCATGATGTATTCTATGAGGGTATGTCAGAATCAGAGATCCCCATGATGTATTTTATGAGTGTATGTCAGAATCGGAGACCATGATGTATTCCATGAGAGTATGTCACAATCAGAGATCTCCATGATGTGGTCTATGAGGGTATGTCAGAATCAGAGATCTCTGTGATGTATTTTATGATGGTATATCAGAATCAGAGATCTCCGTTCTGTATTATATGAGGGTATGTCAGAATCAGAGATCTCTATGAGGTGTTTATGAGGGTATGTCAGAATCAGAGATCTCCATTATGTATTTTATGAGGGTATGTCAGAATCAGAGATCTCCATGATGTATTTTATGAGGGTATGTCAGAATCAGAGATCTCCATGATGTATTCTATGAGGGCATGTCAGAATAAGAGATATCCATGATGCATTTTATGAGGGTATGTCAGAATCAGAGATCTTCATGATGTATTTTATGAGGACATGTCAGAATCAGAGATCTCCGTGATGTATTCTATGAGGGTATGTCAGAGTTAAAGATCCACATGATGTATTCTATGTTTGTTATATTCATGCTCATGTCAGGCATACTGAGTTCACAAATCCTGACAGTCATTTTTTTTAATTAAAAATGTTATATTTTAAAAATATACATTTTACCCAAGTAAAACATACATGTCAATAGGACGACACAAAATATTGAAGATGGGGATAATTATTTGTCTTCACATTAAGAAACAATCTTTTAAATAAAATACATTTTTGTCCAGTTGTTCATGTTTACCTTGTTATACAGTGATACATGGACAAAAGTATTGGAAGCAATGAAAAAAACGGCAGTAATAGCCCACAGAATATGCCTTCTGCTAGGGGGTAGAGCAGTGCTTTTAGGTATTTGGAAAATGAGTATGTAGTGAGCAATTTCCACTCTTAATAGGGAGGATAATTCTTCTCTTTAGGCCAAAAAGAAAAAGCCTTTCAAGGTCCATGAAGATGCATAATATGGAATTACTAGTACATTTTTAGTAAACAGGCTTGACTGATTCTAATTATCTCAGTTATCCAGAGTGATCTTCAGGGATCTCAATTAATCAGTTTGTAAATGACATTTCATATACATAGTTTGATTATGAGTGCCTTAGGAGATCAGACTGTGCTGCTAAAAGTGAAACCACAATGCTATCCTTTGTTCACCAGTCACAAATCTACAAAGTTGCTTTGCACTGCGTATATTCTATACAAATTATTAGTGGAGGTTATAAATATGACAGGAAGAGCATTTTCAAATATTGGGATTAGTACCTGTTTTTTGAGACTTTTCATTACTTCTGTAGCTAGCAGATATTCACGTGGTGGTGGGGTATAGCAGGTACAGGATATTTTGACCCCGCCGATTCGCCCCCAGATAATTCGCCCCTGACCTTTTCGACCCCAGACGGTTGGACCTGAACAGCAGCCTCACTTAGTTTGGAGAAGTAAGCAGAGCATCATGGGAAGAGGTGAGGAACTTCAGCTTTTAGATAGGTGATACACCGCCAGTGACAGCGAGAGTGTATTTGGCGAACAGTCGAACATAATGTACTAGGCAGATGGGGAATTGGCTAGAGCTATCATTATTATTAACTTTTATTTTAATCCTTTTTTCCGTACTGTTTTATCAGGCTTTACATTGTTCAGCCCACTAGCTTAACCCAGGTGACAAGATTACACTCAGCACTGTGACTACTGCCATAATCATCTGAGATAATGTCCTCACCATCTCTTTAAGGAGGTGGCATCCCTCTTTCCTGCAAATGAGCTGTACCTAGTGACTTTCAGAAATACAATCAGAAAGGAAGAACAGATCCTTTTTTTAAATAAAACTAATTTGTGAATTAAGCAAACTGTAGACTGACGCAGGGTAGATAAGAGTGTTGGTAGTATTTTAGTAATGCATAGTTATCTTAGTCAGATTTTTGAGTTAACAGCTTTCAATTAAGTATTCCTCGTTTATTATGATACTCCATGGCCCTTACGCAGGACACGTTTTTCCAAATAAATGATAAAAGTATTTGGAAGACTTGGTAGTTTGCTGTCTGTTTCCTGAACTAATTAAAAACAAAAATCTATTACATTGAATAGCAGTGTACTTGCTTCAAGTAAAGACATCTGTTAAGCTGTCACCTTTACACATTTAGACTGTCAACAAGTCTAAAGGTTTATGTAATAAATGTATACTAAACACTGAAATTATTAAATAAATACATAATAGAAGCATAAAAATAAAATATATTTAAAAGCTTGTGTTATATTTATACTAATGTAATAATTAAATTAAATAAAAATAAAGTAAAAAATATATATTTACAATGAAAAATGAACAGTGTTATTATTGTATAATTGATTAAATAATAACATAATGATAAAGTACTTACTAGAATATATTTGGGGTCAAACAGTCTGGGGTCAAATAGTCCGGGGTTTGAACTATCCACTACAAAATCACATACACAATACATATAAATTTATACATGAAATTGTGTAGAAATGCATTGGGGTCGAACCATCTGGGTGCGAACAGTCCGGGGTCGAACTGTCTGGGGTCGAATAGTCCTGCTTCCGGTATAGCATCCCATTCCATTTATACCTGATGTGTGCCTCTTCAAAAGCAACAATTTCAGTGAGTTATCCTACTTGACACATTTTGGTTTCATTAGGATTTGGCCACTGTTATGTCAAAATTTAAGTCTCAACTGCAGTAGTCAACTGATCAGTTTAGGACATTCATTAAAAATACTGCGTCTTTAAAAGCTACAAAAGTAAGATAAGGCATCATTCATGAAGTAGAGGAAAGTGATGAAAATTTAAAAATGGGAAGTATGCTAGGTAAAACCTGAAGAAACAGACAGAAACGTGAGATGTAAAGATGTCCAGAGGCAAACAGCTCCTCTGAGAATGGGAAAGATTGTGTGTACTTAAGCAAAGCAACTACCCATTTCTGACACTTCCCTTAGCAAGATAATTTATTCTTATATGAATAATAGCACACCGTGTCATAAACAGAAGCTTCTATAATACTAAAAATTTACTCTATGTCCATTCTAGTTTTGTCATCATGTACCTTACTTCTGTCACCAAAACCTACTGAATTCTGTTCTTATTACTGGAATCCCTAAAAGTAGATGCTTTGTTTACACCATCACTGCCGCCATATTCTTGTAGCTGCCATCTGTGAAGGTTCTCTGTTTTATTCTAAATTTTGACTGGTAACACTGCGGCACTGACCAAGAAAACTGTGGCAAGTAGCATTTGGAAATACAAGCCTCTGTTTTACTATTTCAGCTGTCTTAGAGCCTACAGTTATTCAAGATAGCTCTGATTATGCAAGATAGTCCATTTTTAGCTTATTTTGGGATGTCTGTGTTGACCTTATGTGCCCCTGCAGTGGATAGCCATTCTTGATTGTTCTGCCAAGCTGAGCCCTTAGCTAAAATATCTGCAGATGTGCCAGCAATTGGGAAGATCGAGCATCTTTCAGAAGGCCTACCTATATATTGTTGTTCTACAACCACCATACTGCAGCACTTCCAGGTATGCACACCTGTTAAAGAATACCTACAACGGGACCGCAACATAGCAGAAGAGCAGTTCTGCAATACCATTGTGTGAATACACTATTCTCTGAAGTTTTACTTTGTTCTCTGCAAAATAAATATGTTTATTTGAGACTCAGAGTAATATCTGCATATAAAAGCTGTCTGTAATATTTCCAGGCCTCATGGGGCTACTTCATAATTTCTGTGAAACACTGGAAGCTAAGCACAGGTATTAGTTCAAACTGTGTTACAGCAGTCTTTAAATGCAAACTCCAGAAATCTCGAAGGACATAGGAAGACCTTTCTTTAAATAGAAAAATGGTTACAGTAAGACATCTACAGAACTAAATATCAGTTTTGTCTTAACTGTTTTCTGAACATAGAATTCACTGGAGTTTTATTTTTAACTATTTAGATGGTGTGAGTTTCTTTATATTTTTAAACTACAGAAGTATTTAATGAATGCAGCATGTGGCCCATTCGTATGTAGTCTAGCTTATTATATCATTAATCTTTATATTTCAGCTCTTGATTCTCAACTAGTTCATCATGCCTACCAGAATGTGTTTCTCCTCAGCATTGTTTCTTGCTTGTTTCTTTGATGTTTTTTGTGGGTATGCAGTTTGTTTAATGTGGTTATTTTTATTCTAAGGTGGTACAACCGTGGACATACAGCAAAATATCTCTCAAGTGTTTTGCTGCTGTTTGCTGTAGATGAATCTCAGGGTGATAATTTAAAAAAGGGTAGTGGGTGCCACAGGACCTGTCATCTGGAAGCATATCCTCAAGCTTTATGTTTGTGTATTTCATTCTTTTTATGCAGGCTGTGTCTGAAGCTGTTTGTATACATGGTTTCCATAGGCTGAAATTCAGACAGTAGTGACACAGCATTTGTGATTTACGTGGCTTGAATAAACATTTTTACAGTGGAGCCCATTTATGTTTCCTCTTCACACTTGCATACAAGTTGTGGAGCTCTGTTTGTGCATTCAGTTTTAACACTCTGGTGTAGAATATCTCAGGAATTCCTTCCTACCACTGCAGTTCATTTTCCTTTATCAAGAGTGTCGTGCATGTTTTGTATGACATACTATCATGTGTTTTCTAGTTACAACATTCCTGTAAAGGTAGCCATCCATCTCTATGCACCATTCTTTTCTAAGAAACACTGTAACTTATCCAACACTGTGCTGCCTTTAACAGTAGTTTCTGTGGTGTTCATTGTGACACATGCAGTTCAGCATACTGTTTGGAAAACCCCAATGCTTCCTACTACTTTACTGGTATTCAGACATCATTTTTAAACACCTGGAATGCAGCAACTACCTTGCAGATGCTGCCATTCTGCATGGCCTGCAGTTACAGTAAATATTTTGCTTTGCATTTCTGGCCTTGTAGCTTTGGACATCATTCATGACCACTTCTTATTTCTTTGCAGAAGACAAACATACCTCCATTCTGCTTATACTTTGGTTGTGACCATCTCAGTTCATTTGATGAATCTTCTGGCTGCATTTTGGATAAATAAGTGCATGCCTCGGGCACATCTCATCTGCATGAAAGCATCTTTGACCGGTTCATACATGATCTGAATGATTCATGTAGCAGCCACTGTCATGCATCTCTTCTTAGTATAACTCCTGAGCCAAGGCCCTCCTCACGTCTGAGCAATACAGCTTTGTGAATTCTGCATTTTGAATTCAGCATTATTGACAAGCAATATTTTTTGACAACCTTGATATACAGAAAAATATAGAATGGTTATTTTGTTTTAAATAACTACATAGAAGAATAATGATAAGACATGAAAGCAATAAGCGACTACATAAAAGAGTGTCAGTCATAATAATAACAAGAAACAGTTGTACAAGTTATGCAAGGATCATCAGCCTATTATGGTAAAACATTACAATGCAAGCCTCAGGTTCATAGGTCCATAGGTTCATAGGTAGGTACTAGGCTATTGGCCCTAGGGCCTATATACGCCTAGCCAAAAATGTACCCTGGCTTTTGCCACCCAAGAAAATTATTTTCCTGTGACCCTGTCGAGCAGAGCCACAGAAGTGATCCCTGGGGTGAATTTCCTATTTCACATTCAGTCATCAAGATTTTTCTTGAAGAGTGCTAATGAGGAGCTCTGTTTGACATAGGTATGTAGTCTGTTCCAGAATATGGGAAGTCTCTGGGACAGGAATCTATCCCTCCAGCATGTTCTGTTTATTGTGGTGACAAGGTTTAGGTCCCTAGAGCGTGTAGCTCAGAGGGATTGGGATTTCTTTAAGTGGAGCATGTCCAATAGCTCTGGGTTTGACATAGCTTTGTATGTTAGGCAGAGATCGCCTCTGAGTAGGCGATATGTGACGGAGTAAAGCTGGAGTTTTTTGAGACGGTTCATGAGGGCATCTGTTTGAGGCCAGTAATCCTCTTTGTGAGGTATCTCTGTGGCCTTTCCAGTTGTTGTAGATGTTTTGTGAGGTACATACCAAAAGGGGCATTGTACTCTATAATGAGTCTAATGAGTGATGAGTAGAGGGGAAGAATGACCTCTTTTTTTCTGGATGAGAAACTTTTTGTGATGAGGTGAGCCACGTAGAAGGATTTCCTGACCACTGTGGTGATGTGATTATCAAAGGAGAGACTACTGTCTACCTGTGTCCCAAGGTCTCATCACATTTTTGGTGTTAAGTAGACTACCAGCTATGTGGTAGTTCATGGATACGGAGTATTTACCAAAGGGGATGACAATACACTTTTTGGCATTGAGCTTCAGGCCATGGCTCTCAGAGGAGAATATTGACTTTTAAAGTCAGATTACAGTGAAAAATACAAGGTAATCCAATCTCTGTTTGTTTAGTTTCTTTTTAAGTCAAAGTGACTGAAGCAATTACTTCTTATACTGCCTGAGTCCTACATGTATATCTGCAACAGCTGATGCAACATATGAGAACAAATCCCCTTAAAGGCCAGTTTTAGCCAAGTCACATACTATATCATATGAGACAAAAAGCACTAATCATGAAATTTTGACTTGTCAAAACAAAGCAAACAGCTGCTTTTAGTAGAGACCTGCATTGTACAGGACTGGATCCCAGAGGAGATTGCCATATTGGTCCTTACCCCACTGTGGCATGATCTTAGAATTAGTATATATAATTAGCAGGAAGTGTTGGGGTGCAGTAGGGCAGGGGGCTCATCCCCCTGCAAAATACTGTTGTTTGCTTTGTTTTAGCAATTCAATATTTTATAGTCCAAGTTTTTTGGCCTGTTAATGTGACATTTGTTATTGTAGGCATTTGATCATCTTATAGGAATCCATATACACATATAGATAGACAGATATTATGCATGTTTGGAGTTTAGAGGAAGTATTTAATGATTTCCCAGAAATTTTACAGAATATACTATAGGTAGCCAGACAGAAATGTTTATATTTATGATTCATGGTTTTATGCTGCGTCTAGAGGAGCATGTCACTCCACTGGTGACAATTTCTTGAGTGAAACTTTGGTATGGGAGATGAATGACAGTTTAAACAAGTTTTGTTTTTAAATGTTTTGCTGAACATGTATTCAGTTTATGCTTTATTATGAGGTAGTTTGTTTTAAACGTTTTTTTTCCTGTTTTAAGCTTGTTCATATCTCTCAACTGTCCAGATTTTTGCAGAATGTCCAGATTTCTACCTCATATTTTTTGTCTTTTCCTCATAAAACTTGTGATTTTCTGAAAAATCAGTGAGGATCAAAGTCTCTAAACAATGACATGCATTTGAGTTTCAGAAGTTTTGTCCATCAGAAAATGCATACTAACACTAATCCCATTATTCTAGCAACTTTCTAAGTTTAATTTTTAAAATCTATCCCTATTTTTGGGTCTTCGTCCCCTAATAATTTTCTTGCACAAAGAGGTTGAGAGTTATATGAACATAGTTTGGTTGTGTTTTTGTGTTTCAGTGATCAGAGCTCTACATTCAGGGAGTGGGGTGAATGTTTGATGCAATGGGTCCCACAGCTATATGACTGGGGAGTCAGCATATTTATTAAGCAAGGATGTTGGAATGTTTATTTTTTGTATGAAAGTATATTTTCCTATAGGTTTGTGTGTTTTCATTGTTTTGATTTCTGTTTTATGGATTCAGTGCTAAATGCTTTGATGCATGCTAAATTCATATTTAATAGCCTGTTCTGTCAAGACAGAATTGCCAGCATGTGGAACCTTAACTTTGTGTTTCAAATATAGTTGCAGCTCTTACTATTATTTTAATTACTCTTTGCCCCCTCTGCCTATTGATTATTGGCACCCATCAGTCTAAACATCCTATTTCTTTCCCACTACCAAGGAGAGGATTGACCAGGAAATGCTGTTGTCAAGATAGCCATTCATGACCATTCTAAGGTTTTCTTCTTTTAGCTCTACCAACCCACAAATGCATAGCCCAGTTTATGGAGCTTGGGGCCATGCATGGGGCTGACTGTGCTGTTCAGCCCTCACTTTCACAATGGACTTTGGCAGCAAGAAGCCCCACCCCACCCCCTCCACAAAAGCATGGGAAGTGGTTTCACCAGTTTCCACTGGAGAACTTACGCTAATCTATGTGCTGCCCTCCTACCTTGGGAAGACAAACAAGCCAAGTCTCTTCACTCCTCATCCTCCCTGCCTGCCTCCAGCAGTACCTGGGTCACTAAATAAACCCCAGGTTTTGTTACAGACATTGTATGAAGCTGGAGAAATCTGTTAATGAAAGTATTATGTATCATATGTTACTTAAAATGTCAGACTCTCTACCATATCTGTCCATTTGTTAGTACAAGAACTGGGGACAAACCCTAAAACAGGAACATGTTTTAAATGTTGCTCTTAATTTATTTGGAAAGTTGAGTTGATAGGATAACAGGTTTTGCATTAGAACACATATTCTGAAGGATATGAAGTTTGAAACTCAAATGTCTGTCATCATTTAAAAAGCCAGAATAGACATAAGCCATCTCTAAGCGCTCAAAACTATACTCTACCTTCATGATAATGTCAGGTCCCTTCATAGCAGCACCACTTACTCATATATTCAACCTTTCCATAACCACTTTGATTTTCCCCACAACCTTTAAGCACTCGGACATCATTCCCTTCCCCCAAACAATAAACCCTGGGAAATACAAAGACTGCATACCAATATCAAACCTGTGCCTTATAACAGTTTTTTAAAGAACTTATATACATAAAACTCTGGGATAACCTAAACAAATATGTATTTTATTATGATAAACGGCATGGTTTCAGGAATTTGTTTCAGTAGCTTGACAGCACTATACATAGCCAGTGATACTGTTTAGAACAATATGAACAATTCAAAATTAACAGAGGAGCTCTTCACTGATATAACAAGAACACCTGAAACAGTAAATTATAGCTTGCTCTTCTGCAAAGTTAGTAAATTCTATTTTGGACCAAATACAAGAAAGATAGTTTCAAATATTAAGATACAATCAAACACCCTAATACTGGGTGATTTCAACTACCCTGCCATTAACTGGGAAAACTACTCGGGTACCAACACCTTTTCCCAATGGTTCTTGGAATTCATAAATTCCAATGCCCTGGATCAACTAATCCATTGTCCCACCAGGGGCTCCAATATCCTAGACCTAGTCATTATCAGCATGGGAGATAGATGCTCCACACCAGTCGTCACCCCCTCATTGATCAGGTCTGACCATAAGCAAATCACCCTTGACATCCACATCTCACCCCCACCCCCGAGTAAGGAAACCTCCATAAAAAACTTCTCCAAAGCCAACTTCATGCTACTCAAGTCAGAAGTGACAAACTTCATGGCACCCATGCAGACGGGATCTGAAAGTTCGACTGCTGAATCCTACACTAAGTTACTGTACAAGCACATCCACTCATGCATGAATCGTGCCATCCCAAATAGAACCAAGATGCTCTCCTCCAAAAAAAGGAAACCAATCTGGTGGTTCCCTGCCAGAAACAAACTATACAACAGAAGGAAGAAACTGTTGCAGAAAAGAAGAAAATCCCAGGATGCAAAAAACTCCCTTACTAGTCTCAGTAAAAAGCTGAGATCCCTCATAAAATCCTCAAAAGCTAGTTACGAAAATAAAATTGCCAAAGATTTCAAAGACAACCACAAGGCATTCTATAGTTATGTCAAGAATCTAAATGGCAATTCTCAGATCTGCTCTGAGCTACAACAGAATGACATTAAATATACTGTTCCCAAGGATATCGCCAATATCCTGGCAAATCGATTTAGTGCCAACTTCACCCCCCCTCTCACCCCCTAAAGGGCCCATCTCAATACCAAAAGATTGCCAAATTCTGGTAATCATGGCCACACAGGTAGAAACCGCACTCTCCAAAGCTAAGAATACAGCATCCATGGGACCAGATGACATCCCAGGCTGTGTAGTACATGAACTACAAAATGAACTGGCACCTCACCTAAGTGTCTTGTTTGATCATAGCCTCAACTCAGGCTTCATGCCCACTGAGTGGTGCACAGCTACAGTTATCCCACTCCACAAGGGGGGATCCACCTTGGATCCCGGGAACTACCGTCCCATCAGTCTGACGAGCCTGAGCTGCAAGGGCATGGAATGCATTATCATGGAACTTATAAACAAAGACATTGGCAGCCTTCAAACACTGGACCCCACCCAGTTTGGGTTCATGAAGGGCTGATCTTGTCTCCTGAACCTGATTGATTTCTTTGAATCAGTCTCCAGAGCTGTGGACAAGGGTAAGGTCATCCACACAGCCTATCTGGACTTCGCCAAGGCTTTCAACACCATCCCCCACTCTGGAATCAAAGATAAACTTATTAAGCTGGGCATAAATCCCTACGTCACTCGATGGGTTGCCAACTGGCTAACCCAGACTGTAAAAGTAGACAACTCCAAATCCAGCTCCAGACAAGTGACAAGTGGAGTACCTCAGGGTTCAGTCCTGGGACCGCTCTTGTTTGGCATCTTCTTCTCTGAAATACAGGCCAACACTAAGGGATTATGGCTAACAAAGTTGGCAGATGACTGCAAACTGGGAGCCATTATTGTATCCCCAAATGATTTAGATATTCTACAAAAAGGCCTTATAGAAACAGATGCTTGGTGCCAGAGCCATGGGCTCAAACTTAATGCCAAGAAATGTATAGTTATCCCCTTTGGGGAAAAACATGTACCCATGAATTACCACATAGGTGGTAGTACACTAAACACTGAAAGTGTGATGAGAGACTTAGGGACACAGGTGGACAGTGGTCTCACCTTCGATAACCACATCACTACAACAGTCAGGAAATCCTTCTATGTGGCACACCTCATCACTAAGGGATTTTCATCCAGAAAAAAGGAGGTCATTGTCCCACTGTACTCATCCCTCATTAGACAGATTATAGAGTATAATGCCCCATTTGTTATGTACCTCACAAGACATCTGCAACAGCTGGAAAGGCCACAGAAATACCTCACTAAAAGAATCACAGGCCTAAAGCAGATGTCCTATGCTGACCATCTAAAAAAACTCCAGCTATACTCTGTGGCATATTGTCTACTCGGAGGCAATTTCTGCTTAACATACAAGGCCATATCAAACCCTGAGCTGTTGGACATGTTCCACTTAAAGAAATCCCAGTCTCTCAGAGCTACACACTCCTGGGATCTAAACCTTGTCATCACAATGAACAAAACATGCTGGAGGGATAGGTTCCTGACCCAGAGACTCCCCATACTCTGGAATAGACTGCCCATACATGTCAAGCAGAGCACCTCTTTGGCCCTCTTCAAAAGGTACCTCGATACCTTGGTACCTAAACAACACACCTGATACACTAGTAATAGGTGACTCTATCGTCAGGCACACTGACGTCCCGCTCACCAGACTGAACAAGGAGAGGGTCACGGTGAGCAGCCTGTCAGGCACTAGGATCCGCCACATAACAAAAGCACTCAGGTCACTCCAAGGCAAGTACAAATATGACTCAGTCATTGTCCATGCTGGTGTGAATGGCCTGAGACGTACCTCCCTGGACTACATGAAAAGAGACATAAAGGAGCTCTCTGAGCATGTAGCCCAGGCCAGTATGACCCTGACCTTGAGTAGCATCTTACCCTCACCAAGAATGATGCCACAATATGAAGACAAGATGATCAATTTCAACAATTGGCTTAAGTACTGGTGTCATTCAAAGGGGATCCAATGAATGTCAGCTTGGGATGATATGCTCGACAAGCCACGATGCTTCGCTAGGGACGGCTTGCACCTGTCACCCCTGGGCTTTCAGATATTGACAAAGGCTCTTGCTACCCCCATAGTGCCTTTTTTAGGCAAGGCTCAAAAGACAAACCCACCTCCATAGGTATCACATGGGATAAGAAACTATGAGTAATGCTACTCAACGCCAGAAGTCTAAACCTCAAGATGCACGCACTCGAAAGTCTCCTTAGCATGGAGAACATCGATATCTGTGCAGTAACAGAAACCTGGTTCAGGGCTCCGGAGAGCACCCCAGCACTACCAGGTTATACCTCATACCATGCTTTTCGGCCCCAAAACTTGGACCGAACCACAAAAGGAGGAGGAGTATTGATATTCATCAAAGATACCCACACCTCCAGGTTGGTGGCAAAGCACGAAGCATCAGAGACTATCCATGTGCAACTAACAGTGGGTAAAACTGCCTTCCAGTTTATAGCCTGCTAGAGACCACCCTCTCAAATCCAGGAACCCCACTCAGCCTTTCTGAGAACACTGGAAAATATGATGGTCTCTCCAAGCACCATTATATTGGGCGGCTTCAACTACCCAAACATAGACTGGGAGCATTACTCTAGCTCCAACACCCTAGCCCAAAGGTTCCTAGAATTTATAAACTCAAATGCTATGGAACAACTTGTTACCACTCCCACAAGAGGGGAAAACATACTGGACCTGATCATCATCAACATGGGGACTCTTTGCTCCAGACCAGAAGTGTATCCCTCACTGGTAAGATCAGACCATAAACTAATCTCACTGGATATTCACATCCCGACTCCACCCCCTGCCCAGAAAACCACAGTGAAAAAATTCTCTAAAGCAAATTTCACACTCCTCAAAACTGAGGTGGAATCCTTCAAAGCCCCCGAGCCTGTGGAAAATATGGCCCAGACCACAGAATCCTTTATAAATGCATTCTATGAACACCTTCAGGAATGCATGGATCATGCGATCCCAAATAAAACCAAGACCCAATCCTCCAAAGGCAGATGTTCTGTCTGGTGAACCCCAGCCATAAACAAACTATACAATAGAAGGAGGAAGCTACTAACTGATAGAGCAAAATCCCAAAAAGGGAAGACATCACTGATCAGTATTAGCAAAAAACTACGGGCACTCATAAAATTGTCCAAGGCCAGCTTCGAGAGAAAAATTGCACAGGACAGTAAGGATAATCACAAGGCTTTCTTTAGTTATGTTAGGAACCTGGGTGGTAATTCCCAGATATGCTCAGAATTAGTCCAAAATGACAAAAAATACACTGAACCCACAGACATTGCCAACATCCTAGCTGACAGGTTCAGCGCAAACTTTCCCCCCCCACCAAAAGGGCAAATATCTATCCCAGCAGAGTCCTGCCCCCCTGATATCTCAGATGCTCAGGTAAGAGCCGCCCTCTCCAAAGCAAAAAACACAGCATCAATGGGACCAGACAGTGTCCCGGGCTGCGTCCTACATGAACTCCAAGAAGAGCTAAACCCAAACATAAAACTACTGTTCAATCTCAGCCTTACTACAGGATATGTGCCCAAAGAGTTGCGTACAGCAACAGTGGTCCCTCTCCGTAAAGGTGGTGCCTCAATGGATCCTGGAAACTATCGCCCCATAAGCCTGACTAGCTTGGTCTGCAAAGCTATGGAAAGGATCATCATGGACCTCATAAATAAAGATATTGGGGACCTACAGACACTGGATCCTACCCAGTTTGGCTTTGTTAAGGGCAGATCCTGCCTCTTAAACCTGGTTGATTTCTTTGAAACAGTCACCAAGGCCATTGATGAGGGGAAGGTGGTCCACACAGCCTACCTGGACCTCACAAAAGCCTTCGATACAATACCCCACTCGGGCATTATAGATAAGCTCACCAGCTTAAATATAAACCCCTATGTCACTAGATGGATTGCAAACTGGCACAAGGACAGAACCCACATGGTTAGAATTGCTGGAGCCATGTCAGACTCCAAACAGTTACAAGTGGTGTCCCACAAGGCTCAGTCCTGGGACCTCTCTTGTTCGGTATATATTTCTCGGAGGTACAGGCCAACACGGAAGGACTGTGGCTGACCAAGTTCGCAGATGACTGCAAACTGGGCCATAATCCACTCTCCAGCCGACACAAGCATCCTCCAAAAGGGCCTCATAGAAACAGACAACTGGTGCCAGAGCCATGGCCTCAAGCTAAATGCCAAAAGTGTATAGTCATCCCTCTGGCAAAAACAAAGTGCTCACAAATTACCACATAGGTGGTAATCCATTAAGTACAGAAGAAGTAATTAGGGACCTGGGGACCCAAGTTGATAGCAATCTCTCATTTGACAACCACATGGCCAAAGTGGTTAGAAAAACATTTTATATAGCCCACCTAATCATGAAGGGATTCACATCTAGATCAGGGGAGGTCATCATGCCTCTTAACTCATCCCTCATCAGGCCCATAATTGAGTGCAATGCCCCTTTTGGGATGTACCTTACCAGACACCTGCAGCAACTGAAAAGACCCCAAAAGTACCTCACCAAGAGGATCAAAGGGCTCAAACAGATGCCATATGCTGCCCGGTTAAAGAAACTCCAGCTCTACTCAGTGGCATACCGCCTGTTCAGAGGTGATCTGTGCCTGACGTATAAAGCCATGTCCATCCCGGAATTAATGGACATGCTGCACCTCAGAAAATCCAAATCCCATCGAGCTACACGAGAGACTTGAACCTCAGCACTGAAATAAATAGGACATGCTGGAGGGACAGATTCATAACTCAGAGGCTCCCTTCACTCTGGAATAAAATCCCAGTCCAGGTTAGGCAGAGTCCCTCATTGACTCTCTTCAAGTGAAATCTTGATGAGTGGATGGGAGATTATAGGTTTACCCCGGGTATCACTTCTGTGTCACTGTTAGACAGAGGCACAGTATACTAACCTCGAAAAAGGGCATAGCAAAATAAATTTAAAATGGGTGGTGAAAGCCAAACACATTCTGGCTAGGCTTATAAATGCCCTAGGGCAGATAGCCTAGTATGAACCTATGATTGGATCGGAGATAGGAAATTCACCCCGGGGATCATGTCAGTCGCCCTGCTAGACAGGGGTCCAGGGAAGTAAATATTGTGGGAAGAAATAGCCAGGGAATTCTTATGGCTAGGCTTGTATAGGCCCTAGGACCAATAGTCTAGTACCAACCTATGAACCTAAGTTACTTCCAAAACAGAAAATTCCAGGTACACCTGGGAGCCTACTTTTAGACTTGAAGGCACTCTTAGTATAGAAGTTCGATAAGGATCCTTGTTATTTTCCCTATTCATCAATGTTACACATCCGTTGACATCACTCACCTCAATTTGGTCCTTTATGTAGATGAAATCTTACTACTTGAATCATGTAGAAACACTTTGACCCTTCAAAAGAAGCTGAAAACTAGCTTTATTGATTTATGCCACTGTATGAATAACAATAAGCTTCTAGTCAATCTTCTAAAGGATTACATCCTGATATTTCTTCTCTGTAAAATCTTAGAATATATAAATATAACTACTTTATGTGGACAAATGTAAATAGAAATGTAGCTACTCTGTGTTTAACTGAAATTAAGTATAATGCAATGTAAACAAATGGAGCTTTTTTCCTGGTCCTCTGCTGAAAATGAGTGTTGCCAAACTGGACTTCCCCGGTAAACAAAGACAAATAAATAAACAAATACATGAATAATATTTGGCACCCTGCAAAAACTGCCTAAATCTCCAAAATGAATTAGTGCTTATACAGATGGCAACTCACTACCACTAGTAACAGAAGAGAAGTTCCTAGGGATCACCTTGGACCCCACATTTTCATTGGCCAAGCTATTCTGATGACATTTTCGGGTCTGGATGGAAAGGTAATAAAATCAGCAAGCAAAGGAGAGTAGTATTGCTGGAATTAAATTCATCCTGAAGTCTAGGTGAGCACCTTCATGAGGCGGACTCTGTTTTTACAAAATCTCACCAAGATGACACTGATACATAGACTGCATTTTATATAGCATCTATCATGGACAGAAGTAGGTTAAAAAAAAAAGGCAGTTTGGTGCACAAGTCCCAGGATAAAAGTGCCCAATTCTGGTAGATGCACTGATACTAGGCCTGGAAAAATGACAGTGTAGAATCCCCAAGACAAATAAACATTCCTAGAATGTAGTTAGGCCAGGCTCAGGGGGAGGATTGGCACCCTGTTGTAGAAGGAAGTAGTAGGCCACGGAAATAACAAAATTGACATGCCAAGAAAGATCCATAAAGATGACTGAGGATAAGTATTGTTACTATTATGCAAGAGGCTCAGAATTTCTGGATAGAAGATATTTAAAACAATTAAGAGATAAATTAGAGGAAAGAAAAACATTTGCACAAGAAAAACTGTCAAAAGCTTCAAATGCAAATTTGTGTTCATTAATACAGCAGATTTATGAAAAACATTATATAGACCAATAAATCTTGGGCCATTTGGAAAAAGAAGTGACTGAGGCAGTATAAAATATAAATAACGAAACCTAGAGCTTTTTGAAGGTATAAAAAGAAATATGGACAGGGGAAAGAAAAATAGATCTGATATGGTATAATATTTGTGTAAGGCAGAAAGCCAAACCAATCAATACAAAAAATAAATAAAAAAAACATCTCCAAACATATTTGAAGAGAAATACAGGCAAAGGCAACCAGATATGGAAAATTTTACAGTACAAAAATAAGATCTCAATGGGGAAATGTAGAACAGAAGATTATTAAAGTGGAATTTAAACAAATAGAAGATGAAATTATGGAATACCTGTGAAGAGAAGGATTTAGCGTGGAATGTCTAACACAGGTTATGTCACAACATGATGGAACAATGAATCCTCATCGTAAGGAGAAACAGGTGGAGTGGGAGACATCTGAAGAAGAAACATGTATATGGGAAAGAAAAAGAGATTTAATATAGCGCAATGTTTATGCAAAGCAGAAAGCAAAACTAATCAATACAAAAAGCAGCATGTAATATTTGAAGAGAAATACAGACAAAGGCATCCAGATATGGAAAATTTTACAATACAAAAAATAAGAAAACAAAGGGGGAAGTAGAAAAGCAGATTAGCAATGGGGATGTTAAAGAAAGAGAAATAGGAGTTATGGATTACCTGCAAAGTGAAGGACTCGGTGCAGAAAATCCAAGTCTGGTAATGTCACAGCATGATGGAAAACTGAGTCCCCAGTTAAGGAGAAGCAGGTGGAATAGAAAGCATTTGATCATTTGCCACACAAAGATACTCAGTGCCTTCAGTAGAAAACCAGTACAAAAGTTCAATTGGAATTGCACAACAAGGGAAGGAACAGGAAACGGTGGCAACTATGATGCAGTCAATGTTGTGGCGTGATAGGCCAGTGAGTTCCCATATGAAAGAGCAATGGATCATGCAGGATGCAGCTGAAGAGAATATTTCACAGGAAAATGTTGTGGAACTTTCTGTAGAATGCCCATAGGAAACTGAGAACAAACAATGTGCCCTCGATTTAGAAGAAAATGATCTAAGGGAAGAGTTGCTTCATTTAATATAGATGGATAGACATGTAAAGATCAATGAAAGAAATAGATTACAGAAAGTCATTAAGAGCCATAATGCTCTAATAAAACAAATGAACACAGTATTCAAGACTGTTAACAGAAATTCATGTGACATAACAGAAGTAAATAGGATATATTACTGTGGAGTTAAATTAATAACAGATAAATCTTACCACAAAGGTACAGGGCAGTAGGGAAAGGGGAAAGGGAAGAAACCAGAAATCAGATGGCATTATGGAAGTGTTGAATAGAGGAAACTATAAAGCAAGCAGTGTCACTGTTAGAAGAGTATAGAAGAGGGAACAGGTTAACAAAAATACTTAGAAAGACAGGCGTGATGAAAGCAATGTGCAGTATCAGAACAGACCAGGATTTATCGTATACTATTGCAAATAATAAACTAAAGATATCAGCACAGGCTGAAAAACTTAGAAGATATGCAGATAAATATAAAGGAAAAGTACAAAATAAACAATTCATTGATGACCCAAAAAAGGTGTGTAGAGAATTGGGAAATAAAGGAAAAGGAGCAGAAACACCATCAAAAAGTAGAAAAAGGCATATTTTCGAAAAATGTCAATGAAGACCCTGTGGAACATAATAAAGATGATGGATGGATAGAGGAAGTAAAAGAAACAGTAAAAAGTTTAAATGTACAGGATATGAAAATGGATGAAGTAACAGGCAGAGAAATTCAAAGAACATTAAGAAAAGATCCAGGACCTAACTTCTGGTTAAATGGATTAGCATCATTACATGAAAATTTAGCCCCAAGTAAGAACTACTTATATGCGCACCCATAACAGACACCAATCTGGTTAACAACAGGAAAAATTATATTCCTCCTTAAGAGTGAACCTGCAAGCTATCCTAAAAACTATAGATCAATAATTTGCCTTCTGATGACGTATAAACCATACACTGGAATTTATGCTGACAGAGTTTATAGTCATGTAGAAGAAAACTCAATCATGGCAATAGAACAAAAAGGTAACAAAAGAAAGTCATATGGAACAAAGGATCATTTGTTGTTAAATAAAGTCATAATGGAGAATTGTAAAAAGGGGTATGGCATTGATAAAGGAATGCAAACTACACACTGCATTGATCAATTACATTACAGTGACCATAAAACAGTGGCAATTCACTTTGCAGGCATGATAGAGGACAAATTATTATCCCAAGGATAAAGATTCAAAAAAGAATACTCTAGGGTGACTCTTTATCACCTTTGATCTTTTGTCTTTCTCTTAATGCATTAAGCTGTCTACTTAGCAGGTTAGGTTATGGTTACAATTTGGCTCCCAGAAAACAACAAAGTCTAAACATTTTTCATCTTCTTTTTGTGGATAATTAAAAACTGTATAGTTCATCAGATGAGGAACTGAAAGCACAACTGGAGGCTGTCAAAACTTTTTCAAATAATGTAAGTGTAATTTGATCTTGATAAGGGTGCAAAAGTAAAATTTAAAGCAGGAAAGCTGCAGCACAAACAAAAAAATAACCTTCTGAGATAGGAATATGATATAAAGGAATTTGAGCAGGGGAGTGTGGACATATTTGGGAATTAATGAAGCATCAAAAATAAAACATGTACTAATGTGAACAAAACTCAGCAAGGTATATTTCAGAAGACTAAAATTAATACTGTAAACAGGTCTGACATCTAGGAACAAATTCCAGACTATAAACCAATTTGCTCCTCCTGTTCTAACTTACAGTTTTGGAGTGATTGACTGTCCCCAAAAGGTGTTGGATCAGTGTGGCAGGGAAGCTAGAAAAATGCTTCATTTTTATCCAATGATATACAAAAATCAGTGTATACCAGGATTATATATTCCTTGTTTTTAAAGACGTATGGGCCTTCTGAAATTGATTACATGAATAGATCTCCAATCGTAGGACTGCCTACATAGCTGCTGACCTCACCAGATCCAAACATAGTGAAAGTTTTGAAACATGAAGTGAAGAAGTCTAAGATGACTTCCCTGCTTAGTTTAACAGAAGCGTATCAGTGCCGAGCTGGAATGGAAACCAAAGCAGAACTAGGCAAAAATCAGGAAGCAAATGAATGTGCCAAAAAGCAAAAGAAAGAAATTAAGGAGAAGGATCAGTTAGGATAGCAAGAAACATGGCAAAAGCATAAATATAGTTGCAAGTACAGAAAATTCCTTGAATGACCTTATGCCGATCAGGCTCTGATGCAGCAATGGTTAAGGAGAGGTGAGTTTTAATCACACATGAACAGTCAATATTGCCAGCCCAGGATAGTGGACTACATACAAGATTTACAAAGTCCATTGAACATGTGGAAGAAACAGACAAATGTAGGTTCTGTAGAACAGAACTGGAAACAGTCATATGTCTTATTGCTGTATATGACATGCTAATGGCAGAGGGCCTGTATAATGAAAGGCATAATAATGTGGCAAGACTGTTATACTGGGATTGTTCAAATGCTATAATATTGAAGTAGCTATAAAGCATTGGAAACATGAGCTACAATGCATTATAGAGAATAATGAAATTTATATCACATGGGATCACCCGTTACCAAACATTCAGAAAATAGATGCGAGAAAACCAGATATAGTAGTCAAAGAAAAGAAGACAAAAGTAGCATTGATCATTAAAATTGTTACACCCAGTAATTATAATGTCTTACGTACAGACACAAAGTCATAAAATACAAGGATTTGCAGACAGAAACAAGGGCAATGTGTTGGAAGGATACCCAGGCAGTTCAAATAAAAGTAGGAGCCATGTGTCTCATAAAAAATAATTTATATACTGATACATGTAAGTCTCTATGAACTGCAGAAGGAGGAGTTTGGAACCTCTGAGGTCATTCCAGATGCCGTAAGTGCTTAGTCAAGTATGCCATATGGGGTACTGTACTTGATTATTGGTCTAATGAGAGTTGAGTACAGCTGGACTGTAATTTCTTGGGTCTGGATGCCAAACCTTTAATCATACATTCTGCCACACAGAAAGACTTCCTCACCACTGTGGACACATGGTGGTCAAAGTTCAGGCTACTATCTATCTGTGTACCTAGATCTCTCACCTCTGAGTCTACTCTTTGGGTTTTGTTATTCATGTTGTAGTTTGCAGGGGTATTTGACTTCCCAAAGGATATGATAATGCATTTTCTCACATTTAGTTTTAGGCCATGGTCCCCATACCAATCATTTGTCTGACCTAGACCCTACTGAAGGATATCTGCATCAATGGAGGATTCAATAATTGGCTCCAGCTTGCAGTCATTGGCAAACATCATCATCCAGAGGCCTTCCACATTAGTCTTGACTTCAGAGAAGTATATTCTGAACATGAGTGGGCCCAGCACTGAGTCAGTGGCACACCACTAGTAACTTGCCTCTTGCTGGTTCTGCATTCACCCACTTTAACAATATGTGTCCTGTCCATGAGACAATTGACAATCCATCTTGTAATGTAAGGATTTATGCCCAGTTTTGCGAGTTTATTTATAATACCTGAGTGTGGAATTATGTCAAATGCCTTGACCAGGTTGAGGTAGGCAGTATGTATTCTTTTGCCCTCATCCATGGCCTTGACTTTCTCAAAGAAATCTACCAGATTTGCTAGGCATGTCCTGCTCTTGACAATGCCAAATTGGGTCGGATCCAGTGTTTGGAGGTTTCCTGTGTCATTGTTTATGATGTCCATGATTATTCTTCCATGACCTTACATATAAGACTAGTCAAACTTACTGGTCTCTAACTTCCCTGGTCAGTAGATGGCCCCCTTTATGCAGAGGAATGATTGTTGCTGTCCTCCACTCTGATATGCAGAGGAATGACTATTTCTGTCTTCCACTCTATCAGGACAAAGCCAGTGTGGAGGCTATTGTTAAACAGAGATCCTAATTGGCCTGATAAGTTCTGATTTAATCTATTTAAGAGGCAACCTGGTATATTGCCAGAACCATTCAAGTCATGTTTTTAGCCTTAGAGAGTGCAATGGAAACCTGTTCTTTGGTGATAATTGGTGGTGGAGTGGTGGAGAGCATTTTTAGGGTAGAACTAGAGGTGATGGCGAGGTGAAATTTGAGCTGTATTTGTCGTCCGCAGATTTTATATATCTTCTGACTGAGTGTAGATGACCAGAAGCACCAAAAACAGTCCAGCACCATGCAAACAACATTAACAGGGCATGCTGTTTTGCCACTGAACAAGACAGGAAGAATTTGTTAATTTATGGCAAGGGATCCAAGGGAGGGGATGCACAGTCTCCCCAACCCATTCGTTTGGTGCAACATTTGGAAGCAATATAGATGGCTTCAGAAATATTATCAACAATCATTGGGATATTTTGTTGGCAAATGAGAAATTAGCTGGAATGCCTTCCCCATGGTGTCTTTTCTCTTACAGAAGAGGTTGTACGATCAATTCCCATTTAACCCACTACAAACATTTTACACCTACCACCACACAACAAATCACCTTATTTGGGGACAAGTTAGTGGGCAGTAACCCTTGCGGCCACTGTAGCTTTTGTACACATTTATGAAAAACAAAAGATTTTACCAGCAGCAACATACCACATATTTTTTAAATCAGATGCTTTGGCAACTGCAGCAGTGACTGGGTCATCTATCTGGCCACCTGTTTTTGCTCTGCTTTTTATGTAGGGCAAACATCTAAGCCATTGAAACATAGGATCAGTGAACATCTTAGTGACATAAGAACTAAAAGAATTTCTAATGCTCTCTATAAACATACAGTGACCCATGTCAACTGCTAAATTTCAATTCACAATCATTGATAAAATCCAAGGACATAAATCTAACAAAGCAAGTTGGCATTCCATATTAAATACTAAGGAATCTGGTTGGATTGTCAGGCTGGGGGCTTTGTTTAAGCCTGGCCTTAATGAATTAAGTTAATTATGGTATATACCAATCAGCTTTAAATAAGGCTTAATCTGATATTATTTAAATGTGTAATGGATTCATGTGAGTTTATGCACTGAAGAAGGCTGTAGGTTTTGCCGAAACCGTTATGCTGTTTTTGCTGTTCTGTCACATTATATCCTAATTTCATCTATCTCCCAAATGGTGCTGGACTTTTTTTTGGTGCTTCTGATTACATTGGTTTGGTCTGGGCACTCGGAATTACTTGCGTGGGGTTGAGTAAGGCTGAGTATAGATGACGCCATTTACAACTAATTCTGAACATTGTTGGGTGTTGCCCTTAAGGTTGTTGACATAACTGAAAAGGGTCTTATGGTTATCCTTAGATTTGGAGGCTATTTTTACCTCAAAGTCTACTTTCAGAGACTTCACTAGTTCCTTGATTCACTTGTTTAGACAAATGAGGGACTTTTCATTCTGTTGTGCACATTCCCTATTATTTCTCAGCAGTATTTTCTTTCTTTTGTTATACAACTTATTAATACCAGGGTGGCTTGTTTTTGCAGTTTGACTTGTGTTTATTTCAATCTGGTACTACCATTTCTATGCAGTTGTTTATAAGGTTTTACGGGTCTTTTGTGTATGCCTCTGCATAGGTTTCTATATTTTCTGGATTTGAGGAGGTTGGAAACTAGCTATGCAATCCTTTAATAGGGTTAATTTACATTAGAAAAGTTCTTAAAGTTTTTGGGGTTAGGTGGGGGTACTAGTTTTACTTTTATTTCAAGGAAGACCACTTTGTGAACTGATCTTACCAGTGAGGATATGGAGAAGTCCAAGCATGTCATATTGTTTGACCAGCCTTGAGGTGTGCTTAACCTTTATGTCGATAGATGCACCTAAACCTTTTGCTCTTTCATGTTCAATGGGTGGCTGGAATGTATGAAAGGTGTTATAGCCATGCACTGCTGGAGTGCTTTCCATGGCTTTGGTGTCCCTCTTGTAACCTTACATTCCAGTTCAAGCACATGTGAAATACAAACTGCTAAGAACAAAATTTGCAAACTTTTACTTCTTGCATAATGTCAAACATCACTGCCAGCTTCTAGAGGGGTGTAACTGACTACCTGTAAATGACAGAACCACATTTCTGCTTAGTTGCCAAACCTACAAGCTGTTAAAATAGAACACTGCTGTGCACCAATTAATAAATATATAAAAATCAAACAGACTCACTACACATTTAAGAGTCAGCCAGGAAGAAAGCACTGTCCTCATCAGACCTCATTGTAAAACCTCCGCAGGAGGGAAATATCGCTAGGCTAAGCCCATCTGTTTGGAATTAAGTTCCTGCAGAAGTGAGGCAGTAAAAGATGCTTCTCTTATTTAGAAACAAACTAAAAGAACAACTGTTTATGGATACAAAATGCTCTTGCCTCCATGACAACTGCTAGTCCTTGCAGCTCACACTGTTGTCACATTTTTCTTGTACAGATATACTTCTTACAAATGACCACTGGCTGAATGCCTAGCTTAATTGTATATACTGTAAATAATATCACTTGCATTTATAGTTAATATTGCAGTACTATGTACATTCTTTAATCAATATAATTTTCTGTTTGAGTCATGCACAGTGGTGCCTGGGCTGTGGCTGAAAAAGGCTTGTCGACTAGTCCACTTAACCAGTTATAAAACTGCAATAAATAATTCAAATAAATGAAATTACTGCAGTCCTCAATGATTTGCCAAAAAAACCCACAAATTTTATGAAAAACAGACCAAAAATATAATCACTCGTGACATAGAGGTATAAAACCCTAAGTATGGACTAACTAACCCAGGATCAAGTAGTGGATTGGGCGACTGATGGAGTGGCAATGAGGGATGGGCATGCCTGTCCTGGGAGGAGGGTGCTCAATTATATTCCTTAAGGGGTGGATTGGTCCAAAGAGGGAAGTTGCCCTTGGATGCAAACAAAGTGTGTGTGTGTGTGTGTGGTGGGGGGGGGGGGCAGGGAAAGGGAATAGTGGACAGGGCATATAAAATAAATAAAAAAAACATCAGATGGAAGCACAGACAGCCAAGCTCTGAAGAACACCAGAGCAAGTTGTGGGGGGGTTATAGCGAGAAAGCCAGTACATGTGGCATGGACATGGGGCACTGGGGGATGGGCTGGTGTCATTGAGGTCTGGGAGATGGTGTCATTGAGGTCTGAGGGAACCAAAAATGTAAAAAAAAAAAAACGCAAGTATAATGTAAAATCAGGATCAGTGTCATTTGAGAGCTATGTCATTTACTTTCCATTTCTGAAAATGAAATTACTATTGCATAATGACAAGTGCTGATAGGACTGAGCTATAGAATATTTTAGTGAGCCTACCATATTGACAAAGGTAGACTATTGGAATCTGCTTTGTACCCATCTGACCAGAAATACTTTAACACCACAGTTCAGCTTTTACATAGATAACATTTATGGTTCTGTTATATAACAGTATTCTGGCTAAGAAGAAATAAGCATAACACCTGAGGATTTATACCACAATGCAATGGGTGCACAGGCTTTATACCCCAATGCAATGGGTGCACATCTATATCTTACCTAGTCACAGGATTTAGTTCATCTCTTTGTGATACATACATTTAGGAAGCTCGCATTATTGCAATGATTTACCAAATATGCAAATTATCATTGATATACTTAAGGGCTACGTAGAAACAGAGAGAAAAGCATGAACATATTGCAGTAAAAAACATTTCCCAGCTCATTAATGCATATGTTTTACAGATGACAAGTCTGTTGCACTCTGATGAGATACAGGAGTGCCTTCCTGGATTGCTATGTTCCTGACTCTGTCATGGAGAGTGACCCAACCGCACTGTGACAGTAACTCATTTGTTTGACTCACATCTGCAGTGTCTTCCTGTCACTACCCCAAAGCTTTTGGCTATAAATGTGGATGAGGACATAGGTGGATGGACAACGTGAAAGCTTCATCATGTGACTCACCTAGGGTTACCACCTGTCCCACTTTGTGAGGGACAGTCCCACTTTGGGCAGTTTTGTCATGCGAAAAAATGTAAAAAAATGGCAGATGGCCTGAGATTGTAAGACAAAAAATATTTAACCAAGTTTTCATTAATAGTTCCACAAAACATTTATTTTGTATCTGAAACACCTAAATATTATATGAAATAGTATAAGCAACTCATATGGTACAAGAATAAGCTTTTATTTGGGCAAAAGCAGTGAAGTTCTGTCCTTTGCACCGGCAGTGGGTATGTCAGTCCTGAAAAATCACACATTTCTACAAAAAATTCCCACTTTGGGCATTTAAAAAAGTGGCAGCCCTAGACTCACCTGGCACAGCACATTTGAACAGTTAAAACAAACCAACCTATTGCTAAACCAGCACACACCGCTGAACGAAATCAAAACTTTAATAAAAGAAAAAGATTTAGTGCTTTCATCTGTATGTAGCAAAACACTTCTTCAGAATGAAAATAAATTACAAACAAGGCATTTAAAAAACAAAATGTTGATGTCACATGTACAAATTCATCCAATCAAAACCTGGATACATTGAGTAACCTAAAAAAAATGAAATAGGTGTTACATTCAATAAACAAGTAGTAATTACAAAAATCTCTAAAGAAACACACAAGTGTTTACAAAATACAATCTAATACAACTGCCAAGTATAATAATTACATTGTATATAACAATGCTGAGGATAAAAAATTACATCAAACATCACACGAGTGAAGTTTTACAACAAAAGCAATGGAAACAACCTCATTTATTCCTGGATAATTATGGGAATTCAATTTTATTTACCTGACTAATTCTCTAAACTCCATTAAGTCTTTCCATGTTTTTTTTTTCAAATTTGTCCACTACAAAGAAAATAAAAAAATATGTGTTTTTATTTTTTGAATATGTTTGAAAAAAGCATTATTTACATTCTTACTTTTAATGTCATACTGGTGCTCATAGATACATTCTTTAAATCTCTTCTCCATCTTGCCAATGTAAAAAAAGCAAAGTGTTGACATTTTGCCAAATACACTAAATCCTTAGAATTGCAAGTGCAATAAAAAGGAGTTGTTATAGTAAAATTATTAATAATCACTGAGTCTATTCTGTTTGGAGGCTATAGTTACATAGTAATTTCAGAGGTCAGGATAAGTCATGTTTCATGCTATTTAAAAGGCATGCTAGGATATTGTTTGGGCCCATGGATGTAATGTTCTTGGCCTTAGAGAGTGCATTAGGGACCTGTTTCCTAGTGATAGGGGGAGTTATATTTGATGGTATTTCCTGAAGGAATGCTGAGGGGGAGAGAGGAGTAAAGTTGGAGCTGAATTTGGTGGTCAGTAGGTTTGCTATATCTTCTATGCACACAATTGTGTATTGCCTTTCAGGTTGTAGACATAGCAAAATAATGCCTTGTGGTTGTCCTTGGCCTTGGAGGCCAAATTTACCACAAATTTGACTTGGTCGACTTTATTTGTTGCTTGAGTTGCTTGTTTAGTTTGTTGAGAGTGCTTTTATCCTGCTGGGTGCTGCATCTCCTAGTTGTTGCCATTATTTCTTCCTTCTGTTATACAGCCTATTGATGCTGTGATTCCACCAGGGTGGCTTGTTTTTTTTAGTTAGCTCTGTACTTCCTGGTGGGTACAGCTGCCTCTATGCAGCTATTGACATACATCTCAACCTCTTAGAACGCAAAATCTGGGCAAAGCCATAAATAAAAGGGGGACAAAGGCCTAAAAATAGGGATGATTTTTAAATATTGCTCTTACAAACTTAGAAAGTTGATAGCATTACAGGATTTGTGTTAGCATAAATTTTCTGAAGGGTATGAAGTCATGTCTGTCATTATTTTCTAACTTAAATCATTAATAATTTGCCACTGATTTGCCAGAAAACCACAATTTTATGAAAAATTGACCAAAAATATGATGCAAAAATCTGAACATTCTGCTAGAGTCTGTCCAGTTGAGAGGTATTAACATGCTTGCATAGGGTTTCTGCCGATTCCACATAGGCAGCAGTGTTCCCGGGGTTTATGGGGGTTTAAAATTTTGCCAGGTTATCACTTAACAGTTGGAAGTCAGCCTTAGAGTAGTTCCTGAATATTCCAGGGTTAGTTGGGGTTTCAGGTTTTATTTTTACTTCAAAAGAGACCATTTTGTG
Source organism: Protopterus annectens (assembly GCF_019279795.1). Lineage (NCBI taxonomy): Eukaryota > Metazoa > Chordata > Ceratodontiformes > Protopteridae > Protopterus > Protopterus annectens. Next base: position 308,128,093 of record NC_056746.1, on the reverse strand, counting down.
GTCTGACCTTGCCAGAGAAGATGTTACACTAGGGGATGTGCAGCATTCTCCCATAGTAGTAAGGACCAGATCTAGTATGGTTGTACCTCTGGTTGGCATACTGACAAGCTGGTTCAGGAAGTTTGTGTTCACAAAATCCAGGAATCTCTGTACCTGTATGTTTGGTATCATTTATGATTTTCAGTTAGTAGTGGGGTAATTAAAGTCATCCATGAATATGGTATTGGCCTGAGTGGTGAATGTTTCCAATAAGGTTAAATATATGTTATGGGTTTCCTAGGTCAAAGAGGGGGATCTAACAGTTTTCAAGGAAGTGGTATGGGATTTTGCTTATGGTAATTTGAAATTGGAGAAGCTCAAGTGCATTTTCCTGTTTGACCAGCTTTGAGGTACATTTATTTTTGATGTAACTCAAGACACCTCCACATTTAGTCCTTCTCTGTGCAGTAGCTGGTTTAAATGTGTGGAAGGCATTATGACCTTGCACTGATGGTATGCTCTCCGTGGCTTTAAACCATGTCTCAGTGACTAAGCAGACATCATCATTCTCTAGGGTGAGAAGACCGTCTAGGGAGTAGAGTTTTTTGTTTAGACTCATAGCATTGAGCAGTAACACCTTTAGATTTTCTTGATTTTGTTTTGCTATGTCAGAAGTGCTTTCAGTTTGGCATTACCTAAAAAAGGCACTATGGGGGAGGACAATGTTTTAGCCAATTTTGAAAGGTTAGAGGGAGAGGTGCAGACCATCCCTGACAAAGCAGCATGGTTTATTGACCATCTCCTTCCAGCCTGACAAAAATTGCACCCTGTTAGAGTTGCACTAGAAACTAAGCCAATTATTACAGTCAGTCATCTTTTGTTTGTATTGTGGAATCATCCTTGAGGAAGGTAAAATGTTGCTCAATGCTAGGTTCATACCAGCCTGAGACACATATTCTGAGAGCTTCATGATGCCCATCTTCATATAGTCTAGTGAGGTATGTCTCAGGTCATTTACATCCACATGGACTACAACTGAGTCATACTGGTATTTTGGTCCAATGACCTGGGTGCATGAGTAATGTGGCAGATCCTGACTCATGATAAGCATCTAATGTTACTTTTTCCTTACTCAGCCTGGTGACAGAGACATCAGTATGTCTCACAATGGACTCTCCAATGACCAGAATGTGGGATTGTGTGGTGGCATGACTTATAAACTAAGAAGTAGAGGCCCCATGAGATGTGTTTGTATGTGCTGATGTTGGTATTGTTAGAAAGAGTGCATTCAGAACTGCTGAGGGTATTTGTTATGTGTGCTTCATGTAGGATGTCTTTAGGGTTTAGAAAGTTACATTTAAGTAGCTCAGCATTTGTTGATCTATTGTCTACTTTGAATTGTGTGCGATGGGTGCAGCGTGTGTACTACTGTCAACCTGATAGACATTAGGAGTTATTTTATGTTACAACTTTGCTTCCAGTGAGATTGTGTAAATACATCTATCACATACCATATCAGTGTGTTTGAGAATTTACTGGTTGTCAGTTAACATGAGGCAATTTCTGCATTGCCTCAGGATGCCCATATCCACCAAGCTAGTAGCAGAAATAGTGGGGAAGTTCAGATTAATGGCAACAGACCCTTTTCAATTGAATTTATGGTTGGAGTGAGAATATAAAGTAATGTCAGGAGTATCTGGTTTGCAACTCTGGGGGCAGTGCTTGTCACTGCAGACTAGTTTTCCTGTATGCAACTAGGTATTGGTGAATTTTCAATGGTGCTTTTACAGGAAAAATGGGAAATCAAGATGTCAGTGTCTATACAAGGCACTTCTTAACATTTGAAGAGGAACTAATATGTAGACTCTGATGATTTATAGATGAAGTATTTAGGCATTTATTCTGAAGTTAGGTTAGACAGCAGCAAATCAAGCAGTACTTACTGAAAAGAAAGAATTAGCTTGTCAAGAATGATGAAAAGAGGGGATCTGTCTGAATGGCTACTGCCTGGCTACTACTAGTGCTGGTCTCTCCACAGCTTCACTCTGCTGGGATACAATGCATCTTTGCTTCTTCTCTCACCAAAAGCAAAACAGCACGAATCTCAAGATGAGAAATAGGTCACTGGCTCTTTGGTCATCAGCAGTCTTGTCCCTGATTAAGCAAGGGTCTGTAGGCATGTTGTAGCCTTTTCCTAGCAGATGCTTTGAATAACAACCAGACCAATCAGGGTGGTCAAACACAGGCACTCACTACCCAGTCAGAAACAGTCAGGAATCAATGCACTCCATCTTTTTCTCATCAGGAGAAAAATATGAATAAGCACAAATTCCAAGCTGGCAGCTATGAAGCAGGCTTTCCTGATGATCAGCAGTCTCCAGGAAATAATGTCCTTATGCTCCTTCTCTCATCAGGAGAAAAAAAGAAACACTATTCCCAAGATGGTCATTGAGAGACAGAATGTGGGCTCTCCAATAGTTGGTGGTCTTGGAGTAGGTGTTGCAGATTTTAATGGTAAGATGGGGAAAATGGGTTAATATCCTAAGAGCTGCAATGTGCACCAAGCAGTTAGATATGAAAAAGGGGGTAGTTTACGTTTTAGCTATCTAAGTGGGCAGCCACTAATTTTAAATTGCAAGATAGATTGGAAAGGGTTGGGCATTTTTTAATCTGGCTCTATGGAACACAGTGGGATGGCCAATCAATTTAAAGATCTGAAGCAGAGTGATTTTACAAAATGATAATTTTATGCTTACTCAACAGTAGCTAATGAAAGAGGAGGTGGAATGAGATATGTGGTCAAATTTACATAAGGGTCAAGCAACTGCAAGAGAGTTGAGTTTAAAAGACACCATTACTAGAGTAGGAGGATGGGGAAAAGTTATGTGTGACTCAAAAGAGATACAGCTATGTTCTCTTTCCTAGTTTAATTATGCAGTTAAAAGCAGAATACAAATAAAACATGGTGAAGAAAATAAATCACAATATTTAAATAGAAGAAGGCAATGAAGCAATACAAAACACAAAAAAGCAAAAGCAAACTAACTTTTACCTCATAGCAAGTTGTGGCAGAGTCTGGGTAAGCTTTTCCAGTAAACTTTTGAAATGTTTTATTTTATTTCTTAAATATAAGGTTTAGTTCCTAGCTCCACCCTCATTTCACAGGTATTAACCTTAATTGACCTATTCTAATTTTTGTGTGTCTCACAAGAGACAGAGCTGTGGTCTCTTTCCTAGTTTAAATATGCAATTAAAAGCAGAATACAAGTAAAACAACCCCCCCCCCCAGATTCACTATTCTTCCATGCAGGAATAGCTTAGTCCTGCATGGAAGTGGCCGTTTAGGAGCAGCACGGCAGCGCACCAGGTATATTAATGAAGGCGCTCTGCCTGAGCTCCTAAACAGACACAGAGCATGTATGAGTGCAGGGGGCATGTCTGAGAGCAGACCTCTCAGAATATACATGCCCCTGAAAGCAAGAACAGCAAGTTTGCAATAAGAATGAGCAAGACCACTCATAGGTGTTCGCATACCCCCAACAACATCCCCCCAAGTTTATAAGAGCAATAGTTAAAATATAAAATATAAACAAGCTAATTTCTTGTTATCAAACAGATAAAATTTAACCATGGGTGCGTGGGTTTGCCCATTGCTTAGCTACGTTTATTGCAGCTTAGATAGCACAAGAGGATAAATATCAAGATATATGCAAATGAAGCAATATTGCAATAGTGTAAGTGGCAGAGCATTCGCCTTATGAGCAATCATCCCCCCGTTCGAGTCTCACTCCAGTCTGCTCCATTTTCCATGTCAAATCACTTTATGAACAATATTTTTTGTTGCATAACCTACTAAACAGCATATATTTGTGAAATGGAGTACTGCATTAAATGCAGATGTGAGCTGTCATTGTCATAATGTTGTAAAATCCACAGATAAACACAAGTGCCCCATACGGTATATGTACACATGAATTAGGGATACAAATTGAAGGTACAATGTGTAATGAATAATACATCCATAGACTGTCCAAATCCACCACCTTCCCAAAAAACATTTTACATTACTGTCTAAATTAGTGTGGGGGGTAAGTAGGACTAAGCACTATTAAGCAAGAGTAAGCATATTTAAGCAGTAGTAAGTGGGTTTAAGCCCATTTTCACAGGGTAAGCAATGCGCGCACAGGTTAAGCAATATTGAAGCTAACTCTCTGTAAGCATATTTAACTGGAGGTTAGCATTGCTTACCTTCACGCAAACTCATGCAAACCCACTTACAATTGCTTAAAAGTGCCTTAATCACAATGTATGCAACAGCCACTGTTCTGGCCAGAAACAAAATAAACAGCCTTTGTAGGTCTTGAACCCAGGACCCTGCACACTATAGTCACAGTAGTTAACCACTAAGCCATCACAGCAGTGCAAAAGACTGACGTATCAACAAACAGATCCTCTCTATAGGAAAATCAAACTTAACATCTGAAAGGAATCTATATACAGTTTTATGTTGTATAACCTACTACATAACATAAATATGTGAACTGGAGTACTGCATTAAGCCAAGATGTGAGGTGTCATTGTAATAAAGTGTTGAAATCCCCTAATAAACACAAGGACCCCATACAGTGTACTTACAAATGAATCATGGATACCAAACACATATATACCATATAATGAATAATAAATCAATGCCAAACAGCAAATAGTATGCAAATTAAAAATTATGCAACACTAAGCATTGCACAGCCCAGCTTAGTAGGTGTAATCAATATGTAGGCCAGATAAATCAGTTTGTCCATTGGTATACCCCTTTAAGCAATGCCAGCCTCAGGTAATCATGGCAAAATGTGGGAAATCTGCCCTATTTGAACCCAACAAGTGGGAATACATCTTATAACTGGTTGCAGCTTCCTCCTGTAGGCACTATGACTGGTATGGGAGAGGGTGTGCGCTTTCTGGCACAGTGCTGGGGCATCCAGAAATCCAGAGTCATGACAGGTCTCCTTGTTAAATACCATGACCAGAGACTGCTACAGGGCCAGTACCAGGGTTCCCAATACAAAGCATAAGCCTGGGACCATCTCGCCCATGACCTCACCAGTGCTACTGGCATACGTCAAACTGGTGAGCAGGTCAGGCATCACTATGCCGATCTGAAGCAGAGAAAGGGGAAATCTTGGATCAGTGGATCCAAGAGGCTAGGAGGATGGGGGATGGCCCAGCCATGTGTAAGTATCAGTCCACTACCTGTTTAATAATTGCCAGCTCATGTATATTATGGATAGGTATGGCTAAATATTCCTCTTATGTCTTTCACAGTGGCAGATGAGCAGGCTGCAAACCAGAAAGCCCATCCCTGTAGATTGCAGCGGTTGCAACGCGAGGCAGGTTAGTGATACTCTTGCATGTGCTGTCATAGGAAATAAATCTAAAAGTAGTAGAAAGTTAATCGCCTGTATAAAACCTGTATTGTATAAGGCATGTACTGCATACACCAGAGAATATGGCAGGAAGAGTCTCATATGAGTTGTATGCAAATAAAAGTATAATAACCTGACAATAAAGGTTTAACTGCTGGACTGCATATGTTTACTCTGGTATCATATGGTAATGTAGAGTTGCAGTCTCTTAATAGTGCTGTTGTATTAAGCACTGTTACCCACACTGTGCTACATAAATAAAATGTGTAGGAATGTCTGTATATGACTGTTGTAATCACAGTACAACTGAGAGAGACTTAGAAAACAGTGAAAAAATAGACAACATAATCCAAATAGCACACTCAACTGAGACGTGAACTGTTGTATTTTTAGCACACACAGCCGTGGTTTGAATCCAGGGAGTAGTAGTAGGCTGTATGCAGAATCATACCTCACAACTGTACAGATATGTCCAGAATGTCCAGTTAATTGGCCCATATCCACTGCCTGTCACCCTGTCCCCCTGGCAAATCAGTGGGATGATCCCAGGCATTTAGGCAGCAAATACAAAATATAACTGATTGTCAGACAACTATAAGAACAAACCTGTCACTCTAGCAACTTTCCAAAATGTTAGTAATAAGCCAAGTATGTCCCATCTCTACCCCCATGTTGTCAAGCTGTGACCAGAGTGTGTGCAGTAACAGAGTGAGACGTATCCGCATAATACTAATGTGGAATCTTGTAATATGTGTGGCAACATACAGGTAGTGCTAACAAACATTGCCCCCACAGGTCTGTCAGGTACGAAAACTGTTCCTAGAAATAAAAGATTGATATCCTATACTGGTAATGTTTACTCCGGTATTATATGGCATTGTTAGTGTTGCAGTTGCTCTGAATAATAAGGTATTACTCATCACTGTTACCCACACTATGCTACATAATAAAACTGTCTAGGAAATCCTGTATGAGTGCTGTAATTACAAGGTCAGATTGTAAAACCACAGGAGACTTATAGACAGAAATCAGAGAAGAGCTACACAGCAAAATCTATATAGCACACTCAACTGTGATGGACACTGTTTTATTTTAGCAGACACAGCCATGGTTCGAATCCTGGGAGTGGTAGTAAGTTGTATGCAGAATCATACCCCACAAGTGTACAGAATTGTCCAGAATGTCCAGTTAATTGGCCCATATCTGCCGGCTGTTACCCTGCCCCCCTGGAATATCAGCGTGCTAATCTCTGACATGTAGGCAGCATTTCATGTCATATAATTGACTGTCAAGTCTGTAAATATTTGGAAAATGTCAATGAAAACAAACCTGTCATTGTACAACTCACCAAAGATTTAAGAGGGCAATAGTCAAAATATGTCCCGGTTCACCTGCATGTGGTCAAGACATGCCCAGAGTGTGTGTAATAAGAGATGGACAGGTATGTGCATAACATCAACCCGGAATCTGGGAATATGTGTAGAAACAGGTAGTGTTAACCAACAATTCCTCCACAGGTATACCAGGTAAGAGGTGTATACTGCAGGTAAAACTCAGTTCATGTATAAAGTTGTCTACATCCATACCACTGTACAAACTAAGGCCATAGGGTAGTGTACTAATACCTGTAAGGTACGGATCACAGCAATGACTAGGAAAGTAATGAGAACTACAGGAATATACTAGTTGTTAATTGACATCTTTCTCTCCCCACCAAATTATCTGCAAAATAAACTAAATACACAACTCGATTGGTATGTGCTCCATTAAATCTACTGTTAGGACATATGTCCCATTGTTTTATAAATATTTAAATTTGTTTCTATGCATGTGCCACGTTGAAATACTCCCACACTGATGGCATGCTGCCATCAATGTACCTGCATGCTGTTGTAATGGCCACTCTGGTTCCATATATGCATGTGTTCTGTTTGCTATGCAACTGTTCCATATCTGGTGTTTTGGGTTAATGGGAATATCTATGCATGCTGTCATACCTAATCCTAGAATGTGTTGACTATTACTAACCCACATATGATGTAAAATTGAAACACCATAGAACGTTTGGGAAGGCCGCTCCCAGCGGACCCACCTGTCCCACCTCATCTGGCCATAGCACCAGGCACCAGCGCATCTGGGGCCCACCCCGGGACCTCCTCGTCTGCTGGTCCTGCACCACCTTCGTGTGCAACTGCCTCAGGGGATGGGGCTTGCCCTCCCGGGACCTGGTGCGGACAGGACACTCACCCATCACCAGGTCCAGGGAGTGGTGCGTAGTGAGCTCCGCAGGGAGTTTGAAGATCTGCTACACCAGCTTGAGGGCAGCATGTTGCAACTAGAGGGTCAGCCTGGCCCTCATACTCAGCCCCCAGCAGAGACACTTTCGAGGCTGTGAAGGTGCAGTGGTGACTGCCCATAGGTGGGGACCTCAGTCCCACTGTATCCACTTGGGGGCTAATGGGCTTCCGATTTCAAAACACCCCTCCCCATCAAGGAGTTTGCCCCCACATGTGCCATATACTGTCCTTGTATGCTGTCTTGTCTGTTATCCTACCCAACCTACCTCCACAAATATACCTGCTATCCTCCCCAACATCCCACTCTCACCTGAAATAAAGGGCAATCTGTTACCCCCAAAATAATCCCACCCCATGCATAGCTGTCCATTTTGCACAAGTGTCCACTGGACACATGTAATCTGGTCTAACTGGCTTCACAATATATTATTGTTGTCCTCACCCCTCTATCAGGGGGTTGAGTGTCCAAATCTATCTCCAAATTCAGTGTATATGCACAGCTTTTGCTGTAGAAGAAATGGGCAGTTATGGACCTTCCCTAAACCCATCCTGCACATCCCAAGCTATTTTCCCTATTGTCTTTCCCTCTTTGTGCCCCTTTTTCGCCACTTTCCTATCAACCCTTTTTCATTTTTTTTAAAGAAATTAGCGCAGGAGTAAGTGGGAGTAAGCACTTTTAAGCAGCAGTGAGCGGATTTAAGCTTGTCTGCGTGGGGGTAAGCAATGTCTACACAGGTTAAGCAATTGAGAAGCTAAATCAGTATAAGAAACTGTAACTGGAAGTTAGCAGTGCTTACCTTTGTGCAAACCTGTGCAAACCCACTTACAACTGCTTAAAAGTACCTTAATCACTCTGTATCGAACAGCCCTTGTTCTCCCCAGCAACAAAATAAAAAGCCTCTACAAGGCTCAAACCCAGGACCCTACATACCATAGCCAAAGTGATTTTACTACTAAGCCATGTCAGATATACATAACCCTGATGTTTTCACAAACATATCAGCCCGCACAGTCATTCAACAGTACAGGAAATGTATTTATAAATGTAGATGTATGTGTGTGTGTGTGTGTGTGTGTGTGTGTGTGTGTGTGTGTGTGTGTGTGTGTGTGTGTATTTATATCTATATAGATATATAAATATATATATATATATATATAAATATATACATACGCATAAATCTATAGATATATATATATATATGTCCACATATATATGTGTATATATATATATATATATATATATATATATATATATATATATATATGTATATACGGATATATATCTATAGATATAAAAGAGAACATAAATACATATATGACCAAAGACACTGTTAATGGGGGTGAGGGTGCCCAAGCTTAATACGTCTTGTAAGTATTGATATCACCCCCTCCCCCACACAGATCTGCCCTGCAATACAATACCAGCTGTTACAAGTCCCATACCCAGTACCCGACACAGCATGGGCACAAGACGTTGACAGTAATCCATCCCACCTGTACGATGTCAGGATGGTATCAATAAAATATCATGCAGTACACTCTGGCTACCATAGGGAATGTACAATGTGGAAGCAATAAACATTCCAAAGATACATATACACACACACATTTATATGCAGATACATATATATATATATATATATATATATATATATATATATATATATATATGGGTCTACTTCATAAGATCGACAGACCATTTGATCGACATTCATTTGGTCGACAGCTCATTTGATCAGCAACCACTATTTAAGGCACTTAACAGGGATTTGCCCCCCCCTCCCCAATGTTGTGAGACCCTGAGGTTGGTATATATAGTTGGGGGGGGTGTGGGGGGCACAGCCATTTAAAACATTAAAATACAACAAAACTACACATTTTAAAGAAAATAGGTGGGGGGCTTTGCCCCCCCACCCCCCCAACTATATATACCATCTCCAGGGTCGCACAACATTGGGGAGGGGGGCAAATCCCAGGTTTTTGCATTGAATACTAGATGTCGATCAAATGAGCTGTCGACCAAATGAATGTCGATCAAATGTTCTGTCGATCTTATGAAGTAGACCCATATATATATATATATATATATATATATATATATATATATATATATATATATACACCCACAAGTATATATAGATATATATCTAACTACACATACACACACACACACACACACACACACACACACACACACACACACACACACACACACACACACACACACACACACACACACACACACATATGTTTAGGAAGATACATATTTAGAGGATGCACACCATACTGAACAGCCAGCATTCCTAAGTTGCCACCTTATCAAAAGTACAGTTTATGAGTCACCCATACAAAAGACAATTGTTGCCTGAAACATATGCCCACAGAGAAGTCAAAGGATATGACACCACACACATGTTTGCATACGCAAGAAAGTTTTTTTCAGATAGTATTATTTATTTGAACAAATATATGGGTAAGCAAAACATGCAATGAATGCAGTTGCTTAGAAATAATAATGGTATACTTGTATGTAAATGGCAAAAAATGCAAAATACAGGTAAACAAGAACTGTCGTATTTCTTCTCTTTATAGCTGAGACAGGGTTCCCCTATAACAGGAGGCAGCAGGAGTGGTGCTTTAGAGGCTGAATGAGTCCTCCTGTAAGCCTAGATAAACTAGTTTATAGAGATTCTGTGTTTAACTGATTTCAATAATATATATGTGTGTGTGTGTGTGTGTGTGTGTGTGTGTGTGTGTGTGTGTGTGTGTGTGTGTGTATATATATATATATATATATATATATATATATATATATATATAGGGAAATAATTAATCGTAGTTCATACAGAATTACCTGAAGCAATATAGTGCATTAATTATGTTGTATCAAGCAAGAGTGAGACAGATGTCAGCATATAAGAGCAGTACTTCTGTCTTTATTATTATACTTACAATAACATTACTACTGCATATAATGAAATTACTGGCAGATTATAATAACTGAAAGAAAAATTTGCACTCATTAAATCACTGCGAGCAAGAGTGATATACGTGCAACATTTCTGTCTTTAAATGATTGTAAGTTCTGTTTATTTATTTATGATGGGTGTCCTTACTGCAGTATTAGAAATAAAAGCATATCAGGCAAATAAGTTCATTATTTTTGAGTAGCAGACTGCAAAATGTAAACTCCACCATTGCATGATATCAACCACTGGCCTGCCAAGTAAACATAAACACTTCCCATCTCATTTCATCCCAAAAGACTGCTTAAGCACTCCTCAACATTCTATCCCAAAGCTGCAAAAGCGTACACTTTCAAATAAAACTATGCATGAACACTTTCCATACATTATGTTTTACTTCACTAAAGATTTATAAAAATAGATATGTTCTAAAGTTAGAAATTTAATACTGTGTACCATGATGTGTGATTTTATTGAGTTTATTCTCTTTTGTCTCTCCCACCCTCCCTTTTTCTCAGTTTTTGTTATTTTAATTATGCATTCCTTTGTCCTTTATTATTTTATTTCTCTGCCATTTATGTTCTTTTTTCTGCAGCTTCAAAATCCCTTCGGGCAACCCAGGCACATACCTCCCAGGGTTAGGGAATGCTCAATCTCTGCACATCCAGTGATATCCTTCCAGGGTTGGGGAGGTGGCAGAGGTCCAGCAGGCACCCCAACATGTGGCAGGCTGGCAAGATTTACAGAATGGGGACTTCAAGACTGGGTTCAGGACATGCTGGAAGAAGCAGTTGTTTGGAGGATTCAGCCAGCTGAGGCTTTGCTGCAGCATGTTGAAGACATGCTATTCCAGCTAGCTGCATCAGAGTCTTCACTGCCCCACCATCTTGCAGTGGAAATACTTGAGGTTTTGTGCGCTGGGATTCCTCCAGATGATTGAGCCATTCTTCTTTTATCCTTTCACCTGTACCCTCTTACCTATTTCCTACTGCTACTAAACTTTTAAATAGAAAACATTTGAAAAAATAGAGGGGTATGTGACACTCATGTACTGGCCCAGTAATCAAGGAGCCTCAATCCTCACCACTGGCAACAGTGAGGAATGTACACACTGGGAGGATGACAAGTACACACACAGTAAAGTGCAATTTCCCTTAAGAGCACATAGAGATCACAGTCAGTCTGGGTCTGGTTTATACCTCTTTCTCCATATCCACAATAAGACTCCCCACTGGCACAGCTATAGGGTTGAGATCTCAGCTGAGTGGCCAAGCCAAAACCTCCAGTGCCCTTTCTGTCCAACTACTGCTTTGTGTCCCTGCCCAAGTAGCTGACATACACACACTTAAAGATTTAATTTATATACAAACACACACACACTTGAGAAAGGCTGGCACAGGTTTATTAGCTATTCCCCCTTCTGCCCAGACTATAAGGTAGCATTAGCTGCCACCAGTCAACTCTTTATCAGCTACTCTAAGGCATTTAACAAAGGGTGTCCAATCCTTCTGTGTAATGTTACTATTATCCAAATGGTAGTCTGACCGAGAGCAAGGCTATTTAGGAGTGGCCTGTACAGTGTCGCCAAATAGACATGCAAGCACTGTAAGAGCTTAAATATGTCTCAAAGATATCATCCACAAAGATAAGTTTAAATATATTTAATAATAAATGAATAGTAAAAGAGCAAGACAATACTCGATAAGTAATCAGTTACATAAGAGTTCAAAATCACAGGACATATTTAAAACAGCATTGCAGGACAAAGATGTTAAAAAAGGAATGCCAGGAGTAGTATTGTTTCAAGAAAATCATGATCACTTATTGTGAGCACTAATATAAGCACAATGAATGTGCAAATACAAAGGGTTGTTACCTATTATATATACTTGTGAGAAGTTTAGTGACTATATTTATGAAAAATCAGTACTAGTGGGATCAGACTATCACAAATCATTTCACAAAGCACAGCAGGCTTAAGAAGAATGCTGTTGACTTTAACAAAGTATGATCAGTACAAGAAGAAAAGCAAGAAGAGCAGATGCACATAACTTATACACTGTCCACATTTTTTTCATTTCAGTAGACTTGGGAATTGCCTGGCTCTGTTAGCATAATGTAGGAAGTACAGAGGTAGCTGACATGCATACTGATAGGCCATTTAGTACAGTAGGTAGAAATGAGCTACATAGCAGCTGAAGCAAGCCCATTCTAGTGCACGTGCGGGCCCACCTGTGTGTGTGTGTGTGTGTGTGTGTGTGTGTGTGTGTGTGTGTGTGTGTGTGTGTGTGTGTGTGTGTGTGTGTGTGTGTGTGTGTGTGTGTGTGTGTGTGTGTGTGTGTGTGTGTGTGTGTGTGTGTGTGTGTGTGTGTGTGTGTATGTCATACCTAAAAAAAATGCCTGGCAATGTACTTTCTTTCCTTGCCTAATAAACTCTGTGGATGATGATGATGATGATGATAACATTTCATGTAGGAGTTGGATGTGACTTGACAGCAATGGATGGATAGAGCGTTATATAAAGAAATAGATGGGTATAACTCTATTGTCAGCTGTACACATCCAGAACTTCAGAGGGCCTAGATCTTGTCTATGCATCAGTATGATGCAGCAGTCCTTGTCCATGTTTGTGCTTAATACTTTTCTAGATCTTATTGAGATTTGTTCATAATGTATTTGTGGTGAGTGTGTATTGACAATACTATGAGCTGTTTGATCTTGAACATATGTTAATTTTGTGCCGAAACCCCAGTACCATTTACATTTTATTGGTCCTTATAGGTTAAGATAAAGCTTTCATTTAAAGCTGCAGATAAAGGCTTTATATACTTCCCTGCAAGCAGTTATAGTCATGCCTCCAATCTGCTAACCTCTCACATGACTGAAGAATAAGCACAGACATTATTAAGCTTCTATAGATTATTGAGGTTATTGAGAGATGTTAACCATAAGATGACACCACTTAACATAGACGTTGTCTACATCTCAGGCTTATAAATGGAACTGAATCACATGAGGGATGAATGAGGAGAGAAGGTGGGTCGAGCATCCAGAAATCACTCTCCTTTATTGGAAAGACAGGTTGGGATATCATCTAGTTTGGAAAGTACCAACCTGAAGAGGATAGAACTGTTTCATATGTACTGGTACATTCTCTTTCTTGGAGATTACCCAGTAATTTATTCGCTGCATGTCATATCTGCATCTAGAAAGGATAAACATGACATTCTTCTACTGGACAACATGTCCAAGTTTTCCATTTCATGGACCTTCCATACTACTCCCCCTGGAAAGTTAATCCATTCCTTTAGTTTTTAGGGTTGATGTCCGGTTAATATCCCACTGGACTGCCACCAATAATTTGATATCCCCCCACTTAAAACCCAGGTCAGTAATTAAGAAGCCTCAGTCGTCACCACTGACTCCAGAGCACAGAACACACAAGAGTAAACCTCCACAATTTCTCTTAGGAACATGGATGTTCAGAACAATGGATGGCACAGTGGTGCAGTAGTAGCATTGTTGCCTCACCACAAGAGGTTCTCCGGTTTGGAGAACCTCAGCTGGAGTGGCTTCTGTGCGGAGTCTGCATGTACTCCCTGCATTTGTATGGGTTTTCTCTCTGGGCCTTTGCTGAAAATTGGCTTTGTTCCAAGTCCGACTTTCCCAGTAAACAAATGTTAAATACATAAACACAACAGGAACATGCTCTGTTTCCTGGGACTGGACTATATACCACTGTCTATCCCAAATGTAATACCTTGATATACACTTCAGAGCAATGTGTTCCAGTTTAAGACATCTGACTCACTCAATCCTCCCCAATACAAATGGTAAACACTGCCACCACAGTCAGACAGGTCTACATGCCCTTCAAAGGGTGATCAATTATTAAAAATTAAATATCAGAATAAATGATAGCTATGATCAGAAGCAGCCAGGCATTCAAGCTGATCTGGGGAGTATCAAACAGATATAAAAACTCTCTAATCTCTAAAGAACATGCTGATTGTCCAGTCACAATGTAAAGTAATGAAAAACATTTAATAATAAGTAAAATGATTACAAGAATATAAATCAATAATTTTCAATAAATGCCAGAATTTAATCATCAGAAATATAAAATTAAACTGTAGGATAGAACTCCATCATTTAAAAAAAAACTCTAAATAACTAAACTTTCCTAACCTAACTAGAGAATACCATCCCTGATCTAATCTAAAACATAACAACAAGAGAAAGGCAAACTGACAGTTTTTAGTGAGTCCTTTTTTGGGTATCCACTGCACAGCACTGTAACTGACTGCAAATCTTAGCTAACACGCAGCTCTTAACTAACTGCTCACAACAGACTTCAGCAATCTCTTTTATATAGACCAGGTTAATAGTCTAAACTGTCTTGTTTTAAAAATAACAGTCAGCTGTTTGAAAAAAGTTAATGTTCCTGTCTACCATCCGTTCAGATAATCACCTTGCAACCAGGAGCATTCTAATGACCTTACCTACTGTTCAGCTCATTATACACAGACAGTTTGTACTTTAGAATCTCCCTCAAATGCATTAAAACACAGATTCTTTAAACATTCTGTATAAACAGGGAGTTACTCAACATTTTAAAAGCTTATTTACATTTTCACAGTTAGACATGCTGGTATACAATACAAGTTACTCTGAGAATATACACAAATCTCCTACCAGACATGCTAACACAGATGACAGTAATTTTCATTTTCTTTACATCCCCCTTATGACTCGAGCATGATTTCAAGTGACCCTTGAAAGCCAAAGCTTGAGAAAAGTAGGTTTACCTGGGAATACTAATCCACTCCCTTCCTGAATAATCCATCCGCATTTGGATTACTAACCCCGCTGCGATGTTGTATGGTCATATCATATGCTTGCAATCCTAGACTCCACTTCAGTAACTTGGCATTTTGCTTATTGACCCTATCAAGTCATGTTAAAGGGTTATGAGCTGTGAGTACAGTGAATTTTCTCCTATAAAGATAGGGATGCATGTTTTGCAATGCTCACACTATGGCCAAACACTCTTTCTCCATGGCTACAAAACCTCTTTTCTTGGTTGGACTCTAAGGCTCAAATATACCACTGGGTGCTCTTCTCTTTCTGCAGAAACTTGGCTAAGTACAGCCCCCTCCCTTTAATTTGAAAAATCCCCCTGTACCATAAATTCTTTATTGTAATCTGGGCTGGCTAACACAGGGGGTGCTCCCACAATATCCTTAAGTGTATGGCATGCCTGTTCACAATCTGTGGTCCACACTACCTTGTCTGGTTTATTCTTCATAGTTAGGTCAATAAGAGGTACAGCTTTGGTACTGTAACTGGGCACAAATTTCCTATAGTGCCCCGCTTCCCCTAAAAATACTTTCACATGTTTCTTTTAACAGGAACTGGCCACATTCGAATAGCTTCCACCTTGACAGGTTCTGGCCAAATTTTACCACTTCCCACCCTGTATCCTAAGTAAGTGACATCTGCCATACCCACTTGACACTTACTGGGTTTGATGGTCAATCCTGCCCTACCTAATCAATCCAGGACCTCCCTAACATGTTGGTCTGCAAATACCCATACCATAGTCTTCAATATGTAGAGTTTGACCTCTCCACAAGATCACTAGTCTGGGGATGGTAGGGGGTGGTCTTTAGATGTTTCACTCACAATGCTTCTACAGACAATTCAGCAGGTTTGACATGACGCTGGCACCTTGGTCAGCCATTATTTCCAGTCGAAAGCCTACTCTGCTGAAGATCTCTAATAAATCATTTGCCACCTTATCTGTCTCAATAGATGACAGAGCCACCACCTCAGGATATCTGCTTGGATAATCTACTACCACCAAGATGTATTTCTTTCCTCTAGAACTTGGACTACTCAAAGGTTCCACAATATCCAGGGCCACTGTCTGAAACGTCTCTTCAGTAAAGGCAAAGGCATTAATGGAGCCTTAGCCTTGTCCCGTGCTTTACCAACCTTTTGGCACTGCTCACAAGTCCTACAATATCCTACCACATCCCTACCAATCTCAGGCCAATAGAAGTTTTGCATGTTACATCTTATGCCCATATGACATGAGAAAGGAATGCCATGTGCTATGGCTAAAAGTGGCAGACTGTAAGCTCTAGGCAATACCAACTGCCATATTACTTCACCTTCTATCCCACCTCTAGGAGTCCACTCTCTATACATCAAACCTTTGTTGCAGTATACAGACTCCCTCTTCCTTAAGCCTCAGCTGCCTCCTTAGCAATCTCCCTCAAGCTTTGTAATGTAGGATCCATAAGTTAAGCCTGTCTCAACTCTGCCTTTGTGACCTTCCCCAGCTCTTCTTCCATGGGAAGCCTAGTCACTTCTGACACCTGTGCCTCGCTGTCACTTTGAGTACCACCATTCACCTCCATCCTTGCAGTCATCATGTCCAAGGGAACATCCGTACCCATCAGCTGTGGCTCACATTCAGACTTATTGCTACCAGACAACACCTTCTCTGAAACAGCCACCGCACCAGTCCCAGCTTCAGGTATGAGATCTTTCAGGGTCTCTCACAAACTACTGGATCTACATGCCTTTCTCCAAGCCTGACTGCATGTCACTGCATGTACACAAGGTACTGCATCATCAAAGTCATTTCCTATCAGGACATCTGCAGGAATATCCTCAAACACACCTACTTGTTGTCTTGCTTGCTTCCTCTTCCACCCTCCCAGTCACTGAACTCAAGCCAAAGGTATTTGGAATGGTGTCCCTCCCAATTCTCTGACTCGAGTGGACTGCCCAAGCAATTACTGATCTTCTCTAACCACTGCAGGCTTCACAATGGTTATATCAGAAGCTGTGTCCCTGTTAGCAGTTACCTGTTTACCATCTACTAAAATAGGATATACATTTTGGTGATAATTTGACACTGTAGTTGTTTCTAAACAAATTGCCACTGGCTCCCTCACCTTTTGTTTCTCAACTTGCCTTGATGGACATTTGGCTGCTATATGTCCCCTCTGGTTACACTTGAAACATCCATTCCCTAACAGTGCACTTGGATTAGTAGTTCCCCCTTTACTGTTGTACTCTGCTGGAGTGGTTTAGACTGCCCCCCAATGTTTGCCTTATATCCATGTGCCGCACTGGGTATCTCTTTCTTATGCAGTGGTGCTCTGATTGCCAAGTAGAGACCCCCTTTTCTCCCCAACACCTCTGCAGAGTTACACTCATGGTCTGCTAACCAGACTTTCATGTAATCACACAGAATACTTAGGGCTTGTTCCCTCACCAAAAGGTCTGCCAGTCCCTCCAAAGTGGTGACCTGACACCCCACTCACCCATTTGTGAAAGTAAGCACTTAAGTCAGCAATATAATCACGTACACTTTCATCTGCCTTGTGTCTATGTTCACAAAGCTTTTTTATATATGCCTCAGGTGTAGGTTTGAAACAGTCAAGCAAGAAACATTTCACTTTGTCATAATTCAAACAATCTACATCATTTAACTTTGCTATAGTCTGAACAGCTTTACCATACAGTGAGGGAGTCAGGAGCCAAACTCAGAGCTCATGGTTAACATCATATTATCTTCATACCCTCTCAAAAATATGAATAAAACTATCAAAGACATCCCCATCCCTGTACTGAGGAAAAAGCTTAATGACTTTTAATGATTCTGGGGTCCAGTTATTCCCTTCCCCATTACCTCCATGACAATCTCAAAGGGTTTGAAGCTCCATTTCATGCTGACACTGTTTGTTGTTGTCCTTAGCTGCTAAATGCCTCAGTCTCTCTTCGGTCCCCAGACGTTTGGTTTCCAGTTCATATTGGCACTTCCTCTCCCTTTCCTCGGCCTCCAGACATCACATTCTCTCACTTTCTTCAGCCTCCAGTTCCAGTCTCTTTAACTCTAGATGGATTCTCAGGTCCTCTGAAAAAATGTGGACTGTCCTGCCTCGGTAGGCTGACTACACCCAACACCAAACTGGATGTCCTCCGAATAGCTAGTCTGAAATGTGGCTGCAACCATGGCTAAAATCACTGCTTCTTTGGTCAGGCTGGCATGCACCAATCCTCTGACTTCACACTCCTTAGCCAACTGGATTTTTGTCAGCTTACTAAAATCTTCTGCTGACATCCTTGCCTGCTATCCTTGACTAGCTAACTAAAAAAATAAATAAAACTGTGGTGGATTGAAATTCTGAATGTTTATCTTGTGGCTGTCAAAAGCGCACACCTTAATGACAACCACCCACAGTCTACTGAAATCCAATTAAAAATCCCGCTAAGCTGTCAACAATTAAATGTGATGTCCAGTTAATATCTCACTGGACTGCTACCAATAATGTGATGCCCTCCACTTAAAACCTGGGTCAGTAATTAAGGGGCCTCAATCCTCACCACTGATTCCAGTGTGGGAGCATCACAGAAAACACCAGAACACAGAACACACAAGAGTAAAACTCAGCAATTTCCCTTAAGAACACAACAGGAGCATGCTCTATTTTCTGGGACTAGACTATACACCTCTGTCCATCCCAAATGTAATCCCTTAGAACACTTCAGAGCAATGTGTTCCAGTTTAAGACCTCTGATTCATTCACACTCAAATTAAATTCAAATCTCACACACTCAATCACTTATGGAAAGCCTGACACAGATTTCCAGCTGTGTCCCTTCCACAATACAAATGGTAAATGCTGCCACCAGAGTCAGACAGGTCTACATGCCCTTCAAAGGGTGATCAATTATTAAAAATTAAATGTAAAAAATAAATGATAGCTATGACTAGAAGCAGCCAGGCATTCAAAGTGACCTGGGAAGTATCAGACAGGTATAAACACTCTATAATCTCTAAAGAATACACTGACTGTCCAGCCACAATGTAAAGTAATGAAAAACATTTTATAATGAGTAAAATGATTACAAGAATCTAAATCAATTGCTTTCAATAAACACCAGACCTCAATCACCAGAAATGTAAATCTAAACTGCAGGATAGGAGTCCAATATTCTAGAAAAACTCTATCTTAATAACTTAGTTTTCCTAATCTAACTAAAGAATGCTGCCCTGATCTAATCTAACACATAACAGTGAGGCAAAAGGCAGGCTTACAGTTTTTGGTGAGTTCTCTTTCATGCGTGTCCACTGGCTGTACTTCACAAAACTGCTCAGCACTTGACAAACTGCAGTCTCAATTGTCTTGTTTTTAAAAAAATAGCAGTCAGCTGTTTGAAAAAGCTGTTTTTCTGTCAATCCACTGTTTAAATAATCACTTAGCAACGAGGAACTTGACATCAACCACTGTTCAGCTGATTCTGCACAGTACTTTACAATGTCCCTCTCAAACACGCACAGTTAAGGATGCATCAAAACACTGACAGATTCTTTAAACATTCTGTTTAAACAGGGAGATATTCAACATTTAAAACATATTTACATTTTCTCAATTAGACATGCTGACATACAATACAAGTCAATCTAAGAATATACATAAATCTCCTGCCAGACATGCTCACACAGGTGACAGTGTTTTTCATTTTCTTCACAGAAGGTATTGGAATTGTCCCTTTCTCTGTACGGTGGCAAGGAGAAAAGCCACAACATGACCAGTCTGTGTTTATATACTTTGGCCATTAACCAGAAGAAACATTTTATTGTTCCTCCTCTGGACTTCTTCCCGGATTTTTTTTTCCATATCCTCAAACTGGGTGCAGTATTTCATGAGGGCCTAGAATAGCACTTGAAGTAGCAGCATTATGGCTTCCACCTTGCTTAAGGTACATGAGCCTAGGGAATGAGTGTGAAAGGTAGAAATGTGAACCACATTTTCAGAAAGAAAGCAGTGAGAAGAAAATCCACAAAACTTTCAGAAGTTTGTTTCAAAAGCCCTGATACCCTTTTATTCAATATATAACATATATGCATGTGGGAGGTGTGAATCTTAAATTCTAGCAGTGGCATGTGCCATATGAAGGAATACATTTCCCAGAGGGCATGTTTGTGTAGGCAGATACAGGGCCGAGAACATACTCCATTGAGAAGGAAATATGTAATGACCAGGAACACTAGAGGGAGACAGAATCATGACCTTGAATGTCTCGTAAACAAAATTAAGGCAGATGCATTAGTGCACACTGGGTCTTTGATGAATGGTAACTTGGAGGATTAACCTGGAACTAGAAGTGCCTACATTTGGCTGGTATATATAGAGGCTGAAATAAAATCAAAGTTCATTGAAGGTGTTAGGAAAAGCTACCTACCTATTTGGATTCTAAAGTATGTGAAGCTGATCTCAGAAGAGGTAAGCTGCAAACTGTTTTTTTTATCTGAATAGAAAACTGTTTTAAAATCATGAGTGCTGCTTACTGGGTGATCTGTGAACATGCAATGACTGATTTTTCTTTTTAATCTTTATTTCCCCTACAATCATGAAAGACAGGTGCCGAGATTCACGAACAGCCAAATTCCATGCAGGAACAGTGTAGCAGCTCCTCCATGAAATATGGCCACTGTGCGATCCAGGATAGGGTCGTTTTCACTTGCATGAGCGGCCCTATACTGTTCCTGCATGAAATTCAATTCAGTATGCAAATCACCTCATTTGCTGATGAAAACCATGCAAATTAGTTGATTTTGTGATTCAGCAACCTGAACGGATTTCATATAGGAACAGTGTCAGTGCAAAAATATATTCGGTTAGTAGCCGAATACATTTTTGCATCTGACAAAACAGAGGCATGACAGCTTCTGAAAAGCATATATTATGTAGAATAGATAAGCCAATGGCCAAATTTAAGGCCACACTGGCATGAAAAGCCACATCATTTTTTTTAAAAATAAAACTTTTATTTTTTTTGGCCGATCTCAGTCGTTTAAGCTAAGGGCAGCGACGTGCAAACACAGGGGTGCCAAAAATTTAAAAAAAAAGGAAAAACTGCCATTTAGCAGCAATATGCATTCTGCCATTATAGTTAATGGCAGGCAGAATGTAAACAAGATAAAGGACCACAGGTTGCCAAGGGGAAAGGGTGTGCTTGGGAATTGTAACTATGGACCTGCACACTGGGGTATGCAAATGAAGGAACCTATACTGAATCACAGATTTCTTCCTAGTGGAAGCCTGCACCTAATTGTGCAGGTGCAGAAATAGGGAGCCATGTAGGCAGGATAAGAAGATAAATTCAGTAGGGGGTGTGTCATGCTTGGGGTAAACTTATTGGAGCCCTGTGACCCGTGTTTGCTCTTAGCTAAGCAGAGCAAAGGAAGGAGGTCTGTCTCACATTGTTTAGCACTGTTATCCCTGCTTAAATCAGTGTGCGCATCACGCACTGGGTTTTAAACAAAAAAAAAAAGAAAAAAAGAAAAACAGTAAATAGCAGCTCAGTTCACATCTGAGCACTGAGTGTGCATGGTGTGCCTCGGGGCTTAAACAGGAAGGCAATGGGAAGGGAAAACAGCAGTAGGAAGGCAATGAAGGAGAATTAGCATAGCTGGCAGGTGAAATGTATCAGGATCAGCCAATTACACAGGCAGCAGCCCAGCCCAGCACACAACAATAAACTATGCAAACCCCTTTCACTCTGGTTTTTCCCACAAACTTTACACTATCGGTGTACACAGACGGGGAAATTTTACCTGACAAAACTAACAAAATGATAGGGGCTGCTGTCACTCTCATACATCAATATGTGCAAGAAGTTGAGGATGGTGAAGATGTGAATGCTGATGACCACCCTACAGTGAGGAGGAGGAGAAGAGTGTACAGACCCAGGGTATCCTACTAGGGCCTACATGAGCTGGAGATAGTGGAGTGGTATAGGGTGGATAGGGACATTCTACAGCAAATTGTGGAACTGTGCTGGCCCCACCTCACACACAGAACCAACAGAGGGGAACCCATCCGAGTGGATACCAAGATATGTGTAGGCTTAAGATGCCATGGCAGCATATGCCAGTGAGCACATATATTTCCCCATCACCCGTGAGGTGTTGACCAGCAGTATGCATCTCTTCCACCAAATAGCAGAATACCCTGAGGTGTTGGATGCTATAGACTGAATGCACATACACATCAAAGCACCACCCGGTGAGCAGGTTATGGTCTACAGTTCTTCCCCTCCATCAACTGCCAGGTCATGTGCGATGCCCAGGGCATTATCTTGAATGTGTGTGCTGGCAGCCCTGGAAGCTGTCATGACTCCCACATCTGGCATATGACACAGCTGTACCAGTCATTTGCCAGTGGGGACATCTCATATGGCCACACCTAGTGGGGGATGCTGGCTAAGGACTGGAGCTGTGGCTGATGACACTCCTCAGAAATGCACACACACCTGAACAAGAACTCCATAATGAGGCACATGCACAAACCAGAATCATAATAGAGCGTGTGTTTGGGATGCTCAAGTCATGGTTCCACTGCCTGGACATATCCGGTGGAGCCTTCCAGTACTCTCCAGCCACATATGCACACATGTTTATAGTATGTGCCATGCTACACAATAGGATCCTGCAGAAACAGCTGCAGCAGGAACACCACGGCGCAAGGCCACAAAGCCTCCCACCATTGCCAAGGCCATCACAGGTACAGAGGGGACTTGGAGGAGGAACCACCTGAGCCTGCCCATATAGGCAGAAGGAGGCATGCCCAGTATGCCCAGACCTTGGCAAAGGGGCAATGCATAGCACATACACTGACACGGTAGGGATCCAGGGAATGACACCTCTCTCTGACTCGCACATACAGTAAAAGGGATCCCAAACATGACACTTCCTGTGCTTTACCAAATATAAGGTGTGTACTATGTGCAGCCAACATAGTTAGCCCTCCAGCACCATCCTGAATACTGACCCAGCCACAAGGTTATAGTTGTATGTATGGTATGGACGCAAGCATGCAAGGGAATTGGGTGGCTGAATGGGATGGCAGCAGATACTGGACACCTATATGGGCAGCGTGAAATCCATAACAAATACCTGTGCCAATACACTAGGCAGTACTAGACAAGGTGACAAATCCCACTGCAGTGCATGTGATGGCCCAAATGTGTGCCCATAAGACACACACATGCATGTCAGTGAGGTTCACATGCCCACCACCAGCCTCAGCCAGCAGGACATGTGCAGATGACCATAAATAAAGGCTGAGCTAAGGCCACCAATTGATGGCAGTGGTTAACAGCCCCCCTCCAGACCTACACAGACAGACTGCAACAGGTCTAACAGTTGTATGTTAGTTCCGAAGGGTGAGAAGTCTGAAACTGAAATGTAGGTCAATAAAACCCAAGATCTGTACTCTACTGATATGCCTCCAGTCTGCATGATAGATCAGCATACAAACTGAGGTGGAAGCCAACAGAGTGCCTGACATATCAGTACAGTCATAGCACAGTTTAAAGTTGTCAAGTGTGCCCCCCCAATCCTATGTAGAAATGCAGTAACATGTAAGTGTGAGGAGTAGTATCAGTGGATCACAGATTACCTGAGCTGGCCCAATCTACAGGATAGGTTTTTGCATGTGTACAATATGCAAGGGTCTGTGTGTTAGGCTGTTGTGTGTTCAATATTGTCTGGAAATGGTCAGCATGTAGGCATGGAGGGTTGTGTCTTGGTGGCCTATGGCCAGTACTGTGGTTGACAGGGCCATGTTCTGACAAATGCAGTGCCAAACACAATGCTTCTTAGCAATACCCATGTCAGCAGTCATCCATACTCACTTTCCATATGTGAATATCTGTCACCATCTGAAAGATGGACATGCCATGAATGTGGGGCCATACATTCACACAGTACACAGGTGGAAGTATCCTAGACAGAGTGCATAAAATTTAACTGTCAGCTGCACACAACATTGGAATTGTACAGACAGGTTAGCAGCACATTAGTTGTCTGTGTAGTATGGAATACTAGTGTAGTCTGGCCAATCAATGGCAGACCACAAAAGGCACAATTATGAAGTAATGAGAGACCGCCTAAGTCCCTTCACAAGGCAGCATAAGGGGAATATCCCAGGCATATCTGTGAGTCAGCTGCAGGTAGCTTCCACATCACACATGCACTCATCTCACCCCACCATCAGCCACAGGTGTATCACAGGTCATATCCTTGCTGTTGGGAATGAGTACAGTATGACCCCACTTCTGTATTGGAATACCCACAGAATGCAGCATGCTGAAGAGCTGTCCTATGCAGGTGTGTCCTTAGCTGTAAGCAGCACCCTGACTGCATCCAGACCAATGGATCAATATCGACAGGAACTATTACCATTAACATCTTGCACATGTACTCTGTCATCCCAGGGGAATCCACTGGCTCCCAGCCTGGGAATGTAGGAGTGACAGAATGGAGCGGTCTGCTGCAGATGGCCTGCATTACTACCAAATGGCCTACAGTCCTCTGTCAAAGGCTTGTGCTTCACCCATAGTGCTACTTTATGGTATCTCATGAGATCACAACTAACAAACTAACACAGTCAACAGAACACAAATGCAAGGCCATGTTGACAAATCCCAGTAGCATGCTCCCCATGTCCAACTGCATGAACTGTGGACCAATCCATAAATACCACTGGGATGAAGGGTCAACTATTGTGATACTTCACAGATATCACTCGCATAATGTTAGGAAGAGGATAGAATAACAGAGTGGGGGCCGTAGATGCATGAACATCATGGAGTGTGTTAAGTCTGAAACTATGATATATGCCCATACTACCCCTGCCTGCAAACCCTTTAATTGGTGGCTCCAAACTGCTCGTAAACCACAATGTGAAGGGGAAATGACCAGATATATGAGCCTTGCCTCTAGGTAACCTGGGTGAATATATATATATATATATATATATATATATATATATATATATATATATATATATATATATATATATATATCTACATGTGTGTGTGTGTGTGTGTGTGTGTGTGTATATATATATATATATATATATATATATATATCCTTTTATGTGTAAACATGAGTGTTGTATGTCCCATCTCAGATGTATCCTACCATATTAATCTGAAATGTGTATATTTACATATAACAACATGACTGATTCAACACTATTTTCACTTACAAGTACTAAACAATTGTAGTAGTCAAAGCAATTGTTTAACTACTATTCAGTATGAGTACTGAATGATATACTTGAAAAACCAGCAGATGTCCTCATACCTCAGATGGCTTGGTGGTTACATGCTGTTACTATAGTGTACAGGGTCCTGGGTTCAAGGCCTGTATGGGCTATTTATTTTGTTGCTGGGTAGAACAAGGGCTGATGGAGACAGCATGATTAAGATTCTTTAAAGTGACTTTAAGCTGGTTTGTGCAAAGCTAAGTGCTGCTAACGTGTAGTTAAACAAATATGCACTTATATCATGTAGGCTTCACTAACCAGTGTGCAAATCTGCTTAGCAATCACATTTAAGCAATGCTTACACCTGCTAAGCACAGCCCTGGTAACCAGTGATCACATTCCAGTCTGATTTCATCTCCTGTGCATAACATACTTCTATGTGCTGTCATTACAGCTGCAAGGGGTGTGAGTATGCTGTGTGGAACACCTGGGTATACATGGGTAGTACCACAATCTTTTCTCTTTGGATTTGTTTCATACATAGGTAGTATCCCAGGTTATATGCAGTCACACCTGCATGTTACACTAGCTACAGTGCACTGGTTGACAGAAATAGTTTAACACATATTGTCTCATTACGTTAGTACTTTTAACAGTGCTTTTTCAAGTAAGAGTAGATTGCAGATTATGGTACTGGAACCATACACCCCTGCATGCAAAGCTGGACTCTGAGTACTGAGTATCTTGTTCTTGGTGCTTGAGCTGTATGATTATATGTATCTCCTATTGGATATTGATCTGATATGTTGATATTAACTGTAGACTTCTATGTTCTTTGGACATGTCATTGAGGGCTGCTGTCATGTTGTAATGATATACCTTTCAGTTTCAGACGTGTATCTTGAAAAACATTCATCTTAATGCATAACCTGTTGGCTATCTACTTACTGTCTGTCCTCTGTACAGTTGTGCAGATGTCACGTATTGCTATGGACATACCATTATGTAGGTGCCCACATTGTATTGTGCTGTGGGCCTGGACACTGCTGCTAGTTCCGACATATGGGATATTCCTTAATATGGGCTTTGCCCCATTTCCTTGCCTGTGTGAGGGACATTACAGAGGCAGTGGCCTACAGATTAACATACATTGGGTGGCAATACATGACAGGACAGGACATGTGGAGACAGCAAACCAACCTGGGGGACATATCCCCAGATTTGTGAACAGATTCAATGTCATCAGTGCTGTTATATACATGGTGTATTGATAGATTGACAGGGTTTGTGTGGGCATGCATTTAGTGTGTGATGTCATGACTCACAGTGATATATCTCTGACATACCTCTCCATTGGCATGCTGTCCACAAATTGGCCACATGTCTGCCTGTTATGTTTTGTGTGTTCACCAGACACTTGCTGTCCTTGGTAAATCAGTTGTAGACTCTGGGGAATGCAGTCAGTAAATACTCACATCTATGGGTATTACCAACATCATATTCCTCATAAAGAATGTTACAACAAACCCAGTGACATCTGCAACTGTCTCAATGTATGACAGCAGTATGCCCAATCTACCCCTGTGTTTATGCCTCTGTTCTCACCTAGTTAGTGAGTGGGGAATGTTATCAAAGGCTTTGGCCAGATCAATGTAGGCTGTATGTGTCACCTTGCCTTCATCCACAGCTCAGGTGACTGACACCAAGAAGTTGACCAGGTGGAATGAGCAGGTGTGACCTACCCTTCACAAAGGTAAACTGTGTGGGATCCTGAGTCTGCAGATTCCCATATCCCTGTTTATTATGTGCATGCTGATGCATTCCATAGCTTTGCATAACAGGCTTGTCAGGCAGTTGGGGTGGTATTTCCCAGGGTCTATAGTTACAATTCGTTTGTGGGGAGGGGTGAGTGTAGCAGTGTACAGTTCAGTAGGGTCAAAGCCTGAGGTGAGGCTGTGCTTGAACAGGACACACAGGTAACGTGCCAGGTCACTCTGTAGTTCATGTAGAACATAGCCAGGAATATTCTCAGGTCCAATAGAAGCTGTATTCTTGGCCTTGGACAGTGGTGTTTTAACCTGTGCTGCAGAAGTACTGGGTGGCTGGTGGTGTACTGGTATTGTGATCGGTTCTTTTTTGGGGGGGGTGAGGGGTAATGTTTGCACTCAAGATGCCAGACAATATAATGGCAGTATTTGTTCACTCAGTCTGGGAGGTTCCATTGCCCAGTAGCTCAGAACAAATCTTGCTATTGCCATGGAAATTCTTAACATAACTATATGAGACCTTGTGGTTGTCTTCACTGTGTGCTCCAATACAGTTCTCACAACTAACCTTGTAGTATTTGATGAGGATTCTCAACCTTCAATTGAGGCTGATAAGGGCTGATTTCCAGTCTTGGGACTTCACGTTATTCCATATCAGTTCCCTCCTTCTGTTGTACAGTGTCTGTATGGCAGGGGACCACCAGGTCAGCTTCCTTTTATTGGAGGTGAGGGTCCTGGTTGTAGTGGGTATGGCAGTAACCATGCATTTGTATACATGTTCATTGTTGTTAGATTCAGCTGTCATGCACCTAGTCTCCATTTGCATGGCTGCCGTGAGGTTAGCCATCTCTGTTGTTATGAGGCCATATTCAGTATTGGAAAGGCTTTTCATGGTGGTTACCTGTGCAGGGGGGCATGGAATGGCCATGGATTTCCAAAGGTGATTAATCTGTGTTCAGATATAACAAGGGGGAGTTGTCTAATGGTGTCGAGCAACAGTCGCCCATGTTAGGAAGGACCAGGTCTATGTGATGGGCATGTGCATTGGTAAATGAGTAGCATTCCCAGTTAATGGTGGGGTAGTTGAAGTTAGCCAGTATGTGAGTGTTAGGTTGGACAATATTATCCTCCAGGGTGTTTAAGGACATGGATGTGAGTGATGGGACATGTTTGGGGACCTATAGCAAGCTACAACCTGAATCACTGTCATACCCAATGTTAGCTATGCCTGCAGGATCTGTAATGCCTAAGATGGTCAACACTCTGGAGGTGTGTGCCTCCTTAATGAATATGGAAACACCACCACCTTTGGAGCTTCACTCACAGTTTATCAGCCAAGAGATGTGGAATGGGTAATAGGCTTGTAGTGCAGGAGTGCTTCCTGCTGTCTTTAACCAGGTGTCTGTTACAGCACAGATGTCTTAGTTCCCCATTTTAAGGAATACATCCAGTGAGTGCATTTTCAGATGTAGATGTCTAGTGTGCAGCAGCATGACCCTCATATTGCATGTGTTTGTAGCTGTCATATATTTCTGTATATTTATGTGTACATATACATACATTTATATATACATATATGCATGTATATATTCACCTTTCTATATAAATATATATATATATATATATATATATATATATATATATATATATATATATATATATATATATATATATATATATATATATATATATGTATGCATATATGTGGATATAAATGTGGATGTATATCTCTGCATATATATATATATATATATATATATATATACATATATATGTTATGTATTATGTATAGACTTGTCCACATATATGCATCTCCATACATGTTGGCAAGGAGCTCCTCCATTGCTGTAAGTGAGGCCTCTCAGGCTGGCCCCCCACCAGAAGCGGAACAGTCCCTCGCCACCCCAGCAGGCTGTTGCCGTGCATGCTGAATCAGGTCAATTGCTCTGTGCTTCACCTGTTTGTACATGTGGCCATGGTTCCCCAAGGTGTTCACTCTCTGTGTGAGTTCTTCCCAGAGGGTTGTCCACTCCCGCTGATGTTGGTGACCCCAACTGAAGAGGATGTGGTAGTGTTCCAGGATGGCCTCAGTTATGGCTGCTGTCTACTGGACATCATAGGCTGGAAGCCTCTGCATCACACCTGAAAGACATAAACAGGGAAAAACACATCACAGGAGATCAGACATTGTCCATAGTTCTTTACAGAGACAGCTCACTAGTAATGAGTATCAGTAGCCACAACATTACATCATATAATACTCCAGTAGCAAGCAGAATTGTATGGGCATGCATAACATTATGTGTAAGTAGGCAGTTTGCACCTGATTAATGGTGAGGGTAGGAGTGCATGTAGTGTGCATATCCTTCTATACTGATGTTGAGCCAGGGGCATTATTTTTGTCCTAAACATGTCCATAGCTGGTCGTCTGTAGCTATGGTGTGTGTGTTTGTGTGTGTGTGTGTGTGTGTGTGTGTGTGTGTGTGTGTGTGTGTGTGTGTGTGTGTGTGTGTGTGTGTGTGCTGTGGCTGACCTCCATTACAGGGTGGGTTGGATAGTTTCCTGTGAGACCACAGACATATGTGGGGATGGCCTTCTGATTGCCCTCAGTGGATGTTTCCTATTTGTACTCATACTCAGCATTACATTAATGCATCTGTGACCTACTATGCTCAGTCAGACACAGATTGACATGCTGCCCAGATGGTGACTGCTCCTACACACATGGTGGTGGAATGAAGAAGTAAAGGAGAGTATACAGAGAAAGGTGTTGGCAAAGGAGAAGTGGGATTGACACACAGATGTAGAGAGTAGACATGAGTATAAAAATATGGGGTGCATGGCAAAGAGAGTGTTGCATATGGCTATGGATGTGGAGTCTGACATATAGATGTGAAGTCTGGGAGTGTATGTAATGTTGGACAGCACGGATGATGTATAGGGTCGAAGGATGTGAAGCACAAAAGGGTAATAAAGGAATATGGGTGAAACATACAAGCTAGGAGTGTGTTTAGAACATATGGAAACATAATTTTGATGGCCTGTTCCATGAGGAAAATGGGGGAGGGAGGGAAGGTTGGCTGAGGTTGGTATGGTTAATAAGGAGGTGCAACATATTATCAAGGAGAATGTAAGGATAGTTATGAGAAGGTTTAACAGTGGAAAGGCTGTTGATCCAGGTGACATACCTGTGGATGCCTGGAGGTGTTCCTGAGACCTGGCAGTGGTATTTTTAACTGGATTGTTTACTGTAATCTTGGAAAGTGAGAGGATGTGTGAGGTGTTTGCTAATATGTATGGGTACTGCTTATCTGAACAAGGGTGGTCTGCAGAGCTGTAGTAACAAGTGAGGGATAACATTGATCAGTCACAGGATGAGGTAATGGTAAAGGGTG